>NC_059199.1:3661848-3851848 GCF_020615455.1 Coregonus clupeaformis | reverse complement strand
GAGGGAGAAAATAGAGAGAAAAGATAGAGAAAATAGAGAATGAAAAGAGGGAGAAAATAGAGAGAGAAAAAAGAGAGACAAAGAGAGACAAAAGAGAGACAAAAAAGTGAGAGAGAAAGGAGAGAGAAAAGAGAGAAATAAGAGAGAAAAGTGGGAGAAATAAGAGAGAGAGAAAAGAGAGAGAAAATAGAAAATAGAGAGAAAGGAGAGAGAAAAGAGAGAAATAAGAGAGAAAAGAGAGAGAAAAGAGAGAGAAAGAGAGAGAGTGAAAAAAATAGTAATAAGAGTGAAAAGAGAGAGAGAAAAAAGAGAGAAAAGAGAGAATGAAAAGAGAAAGAAAAGAGAGAGAAAAGAGAGAGAAAAGAGAGAATAAGTGAGAGAAAGGAGAGAAAAGAGAGAGAGAAATAAGAGAGCGTGAGAAAGACTTAGCAGGAATCCCAGACTCCCCAATAGAAAGAGAAAATGTATGTCTGTATAATTTTCTGAGCCTTTTTTTGAAAGAAAAGGCTGGAACTAGTAAGTTGTCGCTGGCACCATTGTCATTTTGACAGATTAAGATGGAATAATAATAAATTGTGAGAGTAAATAGGGTTAAATGTTGCTTGGAGTTAATACATATTTAAGAGCGTCTTGGCACAACACTGAAACAGCTGCTCATTCTTACGAAGTGTAGGCTACATTGTGTTACCGTAAGAGTTCCAGCATCTTTAAATTGTTTTTATTCCATCAACAGATAGAGGGTGCTCTACATCCTCAATTCCTACGATGTCATTTCCTCCAGTCATACTGATAGATGGGAGTGCTGTAATTGCCTGTAGATTGGAAGGTAGTGTTGTTTCCATCCGGGCCAGAGCGAGGAGAGATGGAAATCGTTTTGGTAAAGAGATGTTGGCTCCGATTAATTTCTCCAGACCTCAGTGCTAAAGGTAATGATTAAAGATAAGTGGCTCGCCCTGATTACAGTTTAACAACCACCAGGTGTCTTAATTAAATTCAGATCAATCTCGGATCTCCGCCACTAACGAATGTCTGAATCATTATGGAAATGAATAAGTAATATTCTCAGTATAAATTTGGCCATATTAACCAGGGTGTCAGCTACTACAGTACCACTATGTGTTCAACCCAATGGAACGACTAGTACAGTATTACAACTACAGTACAACTACTACTACTACTAAAGTACCTTGAACACAGTACCACTACTACTACAGTACTACTACTGCTACTACTACTACTACTACTACTACTACTACTACTACTACTACTACTACTAATAATAATAATAATAATAATAATAATAATAATAATAATAATAATAATAATAATAATAATAATAATACTGCTACTTCTACTACAGAACCACTCACTACAGTATGACTACTACAATACTAATATTACAGTACTACCACTACTACAGTCCTACTAATAAAGTAGTACTACTACTACTACAATACTACAACTACTACTACTACTACTACTACTACTACTACTCATCCTACTACTACTCATCCTACTACTACTACTCATCCTACTATGACTACAGTACCACTACTACAGTACTAGTAATAAAGTACTACTACACTACTACTACTACAACAACAACAACTACTACTACTACTACTACTCAAGTAACATTACTACAGTACTACTACAGTTCTACTCATCCAGAACTACTACAACAGTACCACAACAACAACAACAACAACTCCTACTCCTCCTCCTCCTACTACTAATAAAGTACTGCTACTACTGCTACTACTACTACTGCTGCTACTACTACTACTACTGCTCAAGTAACATTACTACAGTACTACTACAGCTCTACTACTACAGTACCACTCATCCAGAACTACTACAACTACTACCACAACAACAACTACTACTCCTCCTCCTCCTCCTCCTCCTCCTCCTCCCCTCCTACTACTACTACAGTACCAATACTACAGTACCACTATTACTACTACTACTACTACTACTACTACTACTACTACTACTACTACTACTACTACTACTACTACTACTACTACTACTACTACTACTGCTACTACTACTACTACAGTACCACTAACGACGATAAATGTATAACATTAATGTGCAACACAGTTGTTTTATTTTATTATCCTTTAAACTCCTACTACGACTATTACTAGCAAAAGATAGGCCTCAATAACGAATCAATCTGGTTGTTTTGTTTGACAAATAATGAACCACAAGAAACATGCTCTTATCGCTCCTTCTCTTTGACCACAAAACAAAACAACTCATCAAACAACGCAGGCTTCAATCCATTTAGAGGAAAGTTAGGGTGAGTCCTATTTGTGAAGACAAAAGTTGTACTCTGAGGTGTGAATGGAATGATGGAACCACGGTAAAACAAAAGAGGGCACGGAACATCAATATGAGATATGAACAATGGTGGTTGCTCATTTAGTGCAAGACGCTGGTAGCTGAGCCGTTCAATATGCCTTGATTAGGGACGCTGCTCCCACGAGTTGGTCGACACACACTGAGAAACGCTATCCGCTGCGCCACCGCTGTTATTTTGTCTAAAAGGCCATTTATTTTTGGAGATAAAACATCCTGCGGTTAATCCGTAGCCGAGCAAGGGCCTTGTTTTGTTTTTGCTGTTTGTTGTTTTTGTCTTATTCATGTATCGGGCGTAAATTCGACTGTTTGTTTCCTCTTCCTCCCTCTTGTCTGGTAATAACAAATAGATGAGGGTTCTCCAGACGAATTGGAAGGCTATGGTCAGCTACTAGAAAGTGACACCAAACTTGGTGTTGGTTGTATATTCTCAATGACACGCCTGAACTCCTCTCTCTCTCTCTCTCTCTCTCTCTCTCTTTCCCTCTATCTTTCTCTTTCTCTCTCTCTCTCTCTCTCTCTCTCTCTCTCTCTCTCTCTCTCTCTCTCTCTCTCTCTCTCTCTCTCTCTCTCTCTCTCTCTCTCTCTCTCTCTCTCTCTCTCTCTCTCTCTTCTCTCTCTCTCTCTCTCTCTCTCTCTCTCTCTCTCTCTCTCTCTCTCTCTCTCTCTCTCTCTCTCTCTCTCTCTCTCTCTCTCTCTCTCTCTCTCTCTCTCTCCCCGTGTCTCTCTCCCCATCTCCCCATTTACCCTCTTTCTCACACACATGGTATATCCATGCTTCAAACTAACAGGCCTCTTTACAAAACAAGAACAGAGAATGTCCATAAAATATGATGGTGCAGGGTTTTGATGGCTGTGCATTGCAGATCACCCATCAGGGACTGGCGACTTCTGGGGATGGAGGAACGAAGGGGATAAAATTGTTTCTTTGTCTTAAGCACCATCCTGCCCCAGAGAGACCATAAAACACGCGCCCTGAAATCAATAGCGAACCCTGCCTCTCTCGATAAGCCGGTATAAATCGTTCGGGGCCCAGAATTAATATATTTACAGTATGTGCACACACACACACACGCACACAGACACACGCACACACACACACACCATCCATCCGGGAGTGACCATCAGTGTTAGTAGCAGCACCTCAGCAGTCTGCCTGTGTTATTAAATATGATTTTTTAAATGAGTGCTGTTACTTACTGGGGGCTGCATGGCAGACAGGCAGTCAGGTCACCAGTGATACAAGTCAGTATTCGACATCCATCCATGTCTGAGGACGTTGGGAGATGACATGGAAACTGGCCACTAGGGGCAACAGTGAGTGCTGTTACCTTAAAGTAGGTTTCGGTCTTGCGAGTGCATTGGGGATGGCAGATGGGCGTAAGCATCTGCCTCTAAATTCAAAGGTTACAAGGTCAAATCCAGCAATAGAAAGTTGTTTTTAATTTTTTTGTTTTAAGCCTATCCCAAACCTTAACCATTACCTTAATCGTTCGGAGTTAATGCCTAACCTTAAGATTTCAGAGTTAATGCCTAAACTTAACCTTAAACACTTCTACATTTTACTTTGGAACAACTTTCAAAATTTGACGTTTGAGAAACATGGATGAACGTCTAATTCTGTCCGGAGACCGTGATAGCTAGTTGAGAGACAGGAGCCTAATCAAAAGACCATTATAGAACTTCACCTATAATCCACTTAAACAGCAAGCCTGTGCTGCTGTTGCTGACTTAGAGGCTATCTCTCTGTGTGTGTGTGTGCATGCGTACGGGTGTGTATGTGTGCGTGTGTGTGTGTGTGTGTGTGTGTGTGTGTGTGTAGGAGTCAGCAGAAACATACTCCTTCCCACCCTCATCTAAGCCTCCACATGAGAAACTGATACAGTTGATAGAATGAGCACAGTACACTCCTGTCTGCGAGAATGGCGCCAGAGGGGATGCCTGCCGTTTTACGGGCTCCTAACCAACTGTGCTATTTTGTGTGTTTTTTCACATTGTTTGAAACTTATTTTGTACATAATGTTTCCACTACCGTCTCTTATGACCGAAAAGAGCTTCTGGATATCAGAACAGCGATTACTCACCTCGAACTGGCCAAATATTTTTTCTTTAATGAGTCTGATGCAAAGGACATACAGTTGCTACTGGATCAGGGCCAAAATCCCTGTCATTCACAGGAAGAGGAGACAGAGATACAGGGGCTGCAGGTCTGGGTGCCTTGTGAGAATTCGTCGGCGAGTGGGAAACCCGCCTCTACCATCCGTCCTATTGGCCAACATGCAATCATTGGAGAATAAACTGGATGAGCTCCGTTCGAGACTATCCTACCAACGGAACATTAAAAACGGTAATATCTTACGTTTCACCTAGTCGTGGCTGAACGACGACATGGATAATATACAGTTGGCTGGGTTTTCCGTGCATCGGCAAGACAGAACAGCTGCCTCCGGTAAGACGAGGGGTGGTGGTGTGTGTCTATTTGTCAATAACTACTATATATAACTAATGTCTAATATTAAGGAAGTCTCAAGGTTTCGCTCGCCTGAGGTAGGCATATTATTTATTTATTATTTAGGTAGAGTACCTCATGATAGGCTGTAGACCACACTATCTACCAAGAGAGTTTTCATCTATTTACCACCACAAACCGATGCTGGTACTAAGACCGCACAACGAGCTGTATAAGGCCATAAGCGAACAAGAAAATGCTAATCCAGAAGTGACACCCCTAGTGGTCGGGGACTTTAATGCAGGCAAACTTAAACCCATTTTACCTAATTTCTACCAGCATGTCACATGTGCAAAGAGAAAAAAAACTCTAGACCACCTTTACTCAACACACAGAGACGTGTACAAAGCTCTCCCTCACCCTCCATTTGCCAAATCTGACCATAATTCTATCCTCCTGATTCCTGCTTACAAGCAAAAACTAAAGCAGGAAGTGACCCGCTCAATACGGAAGTGGTCAGATGACGCAGATGCTAAGTTACAGGACTGTTTTGCAAGCACAGACTGGAATATGTTCCGGGATTCATCCAATGGCATTGAGTAGTACACCACATCAGTCACCGGCTTCATCAATAAGTGCATTGATGACGTTGTCCCCACAGTGACCGTACATATCCCAACCACAAGCCATGGATTACAGGTGCCCACGAAAGCTCATCACTAAGCTAAGGACCCTGGGACTAAACACCTCCCTCTGCAACTGGATCCTGGAATTCCTGACCGGGCCGCCACCAGGTGGTAAGGGTTCGCAACTTCACATCTGCTACGCTGATCCTCAACACGGGGGCCCCTCAGGGGTGCATGCTTTGTCCCCTCCTATACCCCCTGTTCACTCACGACTGTGTGGCCAAGCACGACTCCAACACCATCATTAAGTTTGCTGACGACACAGCGGTGGTAGGTCTGATCACCGACAACGATGAGACAGCCTTTAGGAAGGAGGTCAGAGACCTGGCAGTGTGGTGCCAGGACAACAACCTCTCCCTCAACGTGATCAAGACAAAGGAGCTGATTGTGATCTACAGGAACATCGACGGGGCTGTATTGGAGCGGGTCGAGAGCTTCAAGTTCTTGGTGTCCACATCACCAACAAACTATCATGGTCCAAACACACCAAGACAGTCGTGAAGAGGGCTCGACAACGCCTATTCCCCCTCAGGAGACTGAAAAGATTTGGCGTGGGTCCCCAGATCCTCAAAAAGTTCTACAGCTGCACCATCAAGAGCATCATGACCGGTTGCATCACCGCCTGGTATGGCAACTGCTCGGCCTCCAACCGCAAGGCACTACAGAGGGTAATGCGTACGGCCCAGTACATCACCGGGGCCAAGCTTCCTGCCATCCAGGACCTCTATACTAGGTGGTGTCAGTCACCCAAGTCATAGACTGTGCTCCCTGCTACCGCACGGCAAGCGGTATCGGAGCGCCAAGTCTAGGACCAAAAGGTTCCTTAACAGCTTCTACCACCAAGCCATAAGACTGATGAACAATTAATCAAATGGCTACCCTGACTATTTGCTTTTTTTTTTGCTCTGCTGCAACTTGCTGTTTATTTTCTATGCATAGTCACTTTCCCCTACCTACATCTACAAATTACATTACATTTTAGTCATTTAGCAGACGCTCTTATCCAGAGCGACTTACAGTTAGTGAGTGCATACATTTTCATACTGGCCCCCCGTGGGAAACGAACCCACAACCATGGCGTTGCAAGCGCCATGCTCTACAAACTGAGCTACAGGGGACTGTATTACCTAAATTACCTCTACTAACCTGTACCCCTGCACATTGATTCAGTACCGGTACCCCCTCTATATAGCCTCGTTATTGTTATTTTATTGTGTTACTTTTTTTACTTTAGCTTATTTAGTTAATATCTTCTTTACTCTATTTTCTTAAAACTGCATTGTTGGTTAAGGGCTTGTAAGTAAGCATTTTACGGTAAGGTCTACACCTGTTGTATTCTGCGCATGTGACAAATACAATTAGATATGATTTGATTTAAACTGAAATTGAACCTGACCCAAGTCCCGCATTGGACAATTGAGGCTAACATGGACTGGTCAAAGACATGGGTCCAGTGTAGGCCATGTGAAATGGCTATAACTAAAGTACTGTATATCCTTAAACTCATCGCCAAAACACATGCACGCACACCCACACAGACACGCACAGACACACATGCACACACACCCACACATGCATGCACAGACACACATGCACATACACCACCGCAAGAGCGCCTTTAATCTCGCCAAAATAATAAAAGGATAACAAGAAAAGTATAAAAGGACAGCCCATTCAAATCCTCCCCCAAAACAAATAGCTGAGAGGAGAGGAGAGACTGGGGACAGGCTCAGCACTGCAGGAAGCTTTCTCTCTCTCTCCACCACGGTGATATCATTTAATTTCTCCTTCCTTTGATAATCAGTGGATGTTAGCTCGCTATCTGCAGCCACCAGCTAAGCTGCTCGCCTGTCTCTCCTGTAGCATCCTGCACCCCTGACACACTCACTGCACATCTGTGACCCTCCCTCTCTCATGTTCATTCTTCTTTCTCACCCCTTCATTTCTTCTTTCCGTGTTGCTCTTGAAAGTAGCAAATCTTGACTTTTCACTTGAAAGACTTTAACTTTAATACCTCTTCCCCCTTCCCCTCTCCTCTCCTCCCCCCCTCCTCCCCTCTCCTCTCCTCCCCCTTCCCTCTCCTCTCTTCCCCCTCTTCCCCCTCCTCTCCTCCCCCTCTTCACCCTCCTCTCCTCCCCCACCCCTCTTCCCCCCTCCTCTCCTCCCCCTCTTCCCCCTCCCCTCTCCTCTCCTCCCCCTCTTCTCCTCCCCCCTCCCCTCTTCCCCCTCCCCTCTTCCCCCTCCTCTCCTCTCCTCTCCTCCCCACTCCCGTCTTCCCCCTGCCCCTCTTCCCCCTCCTCTCCTCCCCCCTCTCCTCTCCTCTCCTCCCCACTCCCCTCTTCCCCCTCCCCCTCTTCCCCCTCCTCTCCTCCCCCTCTCCTCTTCTCTCCTCTCTCACCGATCCTGCTCTCTCTCTCTCTCTCTCTCTATCTTCTCAGTTTTCTCTCTTGATCCAGATGCCGTCTGTTAATATAATTGATGAAAAAGGCTCAGAATGTTATCTTGATTGAATTTAGGGCAGCTCCTCATATTTCCCTAGTTTTTTGTATGACATGTTTTGGTCTTTCCTGGATTCTTTGGCTGCCTTTCATCGTCACTCTCTACCCTTTCCCCAACTTTACAACTCCCTCTATCTCAACACCTACACACTCTGTAACGTCCAAGACAGATCAGTCTTACAACAAACCCAGTACTTTTTGGAGCAGTAAATCCCAATTCCATAACACAAGCTACTCATGCAACGCAAAACAAGCTCGACTCGAATGGGCTGACAAAGTCATGTTACCGTAAAGTTTGAAAAGAAGAACCCCAAGAACAAATACTTTTCAGAAATCACTCCACAAAGGGTTTGTGCCACATCACTGCATGCTTGCTCTCGTCATCCGAGCGAGCTGTGTGGACTCTTGGCACCCCACTGGTCCATCAGAATGTCAATACATGGCCCTGGAATAACAGAAGTGTGTGTTTGTGTGTGTGTGTGTGTGTGGTGAGGGAGGTAAACTCTGGGTTAGGCTATTGTTTGGCCACCGGGGGACCTGCTGGGAGCAGCCATGTATGAATGGTCTGACATAGCCAGTGTTCTCTAGTGTTAACAGGAGAACTGGGCTGCTTGCTGTGATGGAAATGGAAGGATGAAGGATATCTCCTGAGATGTATGGCCATCTGATTCACTCTCACTGGGGTGGCTAGTCTGAGGTAGTTAGTCTTGGGTAGCTAGTCCGGGGTAGCTAGTCTGGTTAGCTAGTCTGGGGTAGGTAGTCTGGGTGGTTAGTCTGGGGTAGTTAGTCTTGGGTAGCTCGTCTGGGGTAGTTAGTCTGGGGTAGCTAGTCTGGGGTAGCTAGTCTGGGGTAGCTTGTCTGGCCCAGTTAGTCTGGGGTAGCAAGTCTGGGGTAGTTAGTCTGGGGTAGCTAGTCTGGGGTAGTTAGTCTGGGGTAGTTAGTCTGGGGTAGCTAGTCTGGGGTAGCTAGTCCGGGGTAGCTAGTCTGGGGTAGCTAGTCCGGGGTAGCTAGTCTGGGGTAGCTAGTCTGGGGTAGCTAGTCTGGGGTAGCTAGTCTGGCGTAGTTAGTCTGGGGTAGCTAGTCTGGGGTAGCTAGTCTGGGGTAGTTAGTCTGGGGTAGCTAGTCTGGGGTAGTTAGTCTGGGGTAGTTAGTCTGGGGTAGCTAGTCTGGGGTGGTTAGTCTAAGGTGTGTTGGCCTAGGCTAAGAGCTATTGGTTTCCTTTCTGTCTCTGTGGTGAAGTGTTAAACTGGAGATCATCAGACAATGATCACGATGGTCATTAACAACAACAACAACAAACAGAACAACCACATTGGTCTTGATACAAGGTTGTTCACGTTGTGAGGCTGCACATTTACTTCCAAGGGAACAATACCATTGTAGAAATCAAATACGGACAAGATTCAATTTGTTGGCCATGCACCTTTTAAAGGCAATGTTCCCGCGTACACAGAGACCTTATTTACGGTAAACGCTGCATATGTCGGCTCAATCGGAATTGACCTTTAAATACCTCATAGCTGACAAAGCGTGATTGGCCTAAATTCACTCTGGAATACTTCAGAACAACATGATTAGCAGATCTACTCTCTTATTTGATCAGTTTATCTGTTTATGGGAGTGGTGGTGAGCCTCAAGTGATATTATAATACACTTATAAAGATATAGGATCTTAATTTGATCACCCTGTTGCATGAGAACTTTCCATTTTAAACTTGTAGTGTATTTGAGGTTTAAGGCTTCTGAAGTTTAGAATTTCCACTTTGAAATTTCAGACTTGATTTTCCCTTATGAAAACTGTATCAACCCGTACAAACATGTTGATTAATTATAACCCACGTAATAATTCACATTTCCTGTTGCTGCAGGATTATTTCCCTGCTGTAGCAAACTGGCTCAAATTAAGATTCTACATCTGTACTAGCAAAGTATGGCTGGAATGCTGGAGCTATGTTCAACCGTCCAATCAGTGAAGAGGAGTGTAGATGCAAGACCTATGGGAAGGTAAGTCCACCATTGGCGTACATCACACCATATAGGAGGGCCAATCCACCGTTGGCGCACATCACACCATATAGGAGGGCCAATCCACCGTTGGCGCACATCACACCGTATGTGGAGCATATGATGACGTGACATGTTGAGTTATGTGATGTCACTCAGTGTGAGCTAATTAAATACCTGACATATCTCAGGAAAAACAAGAGAAAGATCAATGGTGAAAAGGAAAGAACACACAGTTATTGTTCCAGAGATGGTCAGGAGAGAGAAAGAGAGGGGGAGTACACGAGAAAGAAAGAGTAAGATACCGGCCTACGGGTATTGACAGAGAAAGAGCAGGCGAGAAAGCTAGAGAAAGAGAGAGAGAGAGAGAGAGAGAAAGAGAGAGAGAGTGTCTTGTAGACCCTTTGAGATCAATACAGTGTGTGTGTGTATTTCAGAGAGAGAGAGAGAGAGAGAGAGAAAGAGAGACGGAACCAGAGAGAGAAAATGCAATCAGTGTGCGGATGAGGTTTCTCCGGAGTGAGGATTTGGGTCATTTGGAAGAATATGGCTGATTCAGCAGCACTGCTGCCACCGCCGCCGCGCTGAACCTAATCTACTGTTTAGTCCTGCAGGCAGAGAGAGGGAAAGAGAGAGAGAGATGAGAGAGAGAGAGAGAGAGAGAGAGAGAGAGAGAGAGAGAGAGAGAGAGAGAGAGAGAGAGAGAGAGAGAGAGAGAGAGAGAGAGAGAGAGAGAGAGAGAGAGAACGAGAGAACGAGAGAGAGAGAACGAGAGAGAGAACGAGAGAGAGAACGAGAGAGAGAACGAGATGGGAGCGAGCGAGATGGGAGAGAGAGAGAGCGTCGGGAGGGAGAGAGAATAGAGAGAGTGTGGAAGAGAGATGGGGAGGCAGAGAGAGATAGAGGGCGGAAGAGATAGGGAGAGAGAGGGAGATGAAACGGGGGAGAAAGAAAGATAGAGAAAGATCTCCCACTGTCTGTCTGCACCCAAGCCTTCAGGAATTGCTCTACTCTCTCTCCCCATAAGATAAAAGCAGAAGTCTCCCTCCTTCCAGTGGGCACGGCTCAGATAATATATTTTTTTCTGACATTAACCCCCTTTTTTCTCTGTTTTTCTTCAACCAATCGCATCCGTCTCCTTTTTGTATTTAATATTTGATTTCACACGCATATGAACACTAATTATTCTCATTTTAATTCAGTGAGGATGGGGGAGGGGAGGAGGGAGAGAGGGAGGGAGGGACAGAAGAACTCGGCTCAGAAACCCCTAGAAAATTAATGTTTTATTGAAATATTATGTGCATATTAATGAATAAATAGAACAAATTAGGCTTGAAGTCAGAGGCTTGTACTATAAAGCAGCGTCTGCCTCTGTGAGACAAGACTGTTGTTTATACAGAAATATCTGATATGTTATTATTGATGTTATCAGTGTGTGTGTGTGTGTGTGTGTGTGTGTGTGCCTGTGTGTTTGTGATCATGCGTGCGTATGTGTGTAAATGTGCGAGGCGTGGACTCATCACCGACAATACTCACTGAGAGAGAGAGAGAGAGAGAGAGAGAGAGAGAGAGAGAGAGAGAGAGAGAGAGAGAGAGAGAGAGAGAGAGAGAGAGAGAGAGAATTACACTGACAGATACAAGGGAACCTGTATTTTAATATTATCAGTGTACAAACAACTTCCTTTATGACACTTACATCATTTAGACCTATTCAGACAACTTTATAGAAGACACCATGCACACGTGTCTCTCACCAATTTCCTGAATCTTCAGGTGCCAATGTATTCCACCACAGCCAGCCACCTCCCCTACTCTCTACCTGCTATACCTCCCTGAGTCCACCAGATGGCAGTGTTGTAATACAGGAGCCCTGCCTGCCGCCTGCTGCATCTCCAAGCTGAGTCTAATGGCATGTGATGTCTGATACCCGTGAGTGATGCAGCAGGAAAATGCTCTCCATAACCTATTGTTCTGATTGGAAAAGAAGGAGGAAGTGGAGAGGGACACAAACTGAAAAAAAAAAAAATAGTAGGAGGAAAACAGGGAGGACGCCACGGCTGCCAGGGTGTTCAGGTGCAGGCCCACGCCTCTCCTCCGGTGACAGGGGTTAGGGGGATATGGGCTCCCCAGACTGCTCTCTTATTTGCATACTCAGAAGCACACTCAGAAGCACACAGGCATATACATCCAGCATCGATTTGTGGCCATATTGAGTGTACCCAAAATAGTAATTATATTTATTTGCTGACTCTACTGGAGTCAGTTACTAATATGCTTGGGTATTGTTTATAGCACGTTAGGGGAGGACGGGTGCTGAGTGGAATATTATTCGGGGGTTGTATTGTATGTAATGTACAGTATGTTGTATTTGAAAGTGTCAATTAAAAATGTATCACAATAATGTGTAGCTAGCTTCATATACAGTGAGGGGAAAAAAGTATTTGATCCCCTGCTGATTTTGTACGTTTGCCCACTGACAAAGACATGATCAGTCTATAATTTTAATGGTAGGTTTATTTGAACAGTGAGAGACAGAATAACAACAAAAAGATCCAGAAAAACGCATGTCAAAAAATGTTATAAATTGATTTGCATTTTAATGAGGGAAATAAGTATTTGACCCCTCTGCAAAACATGACTTAGTACTTGGTGGCAAAACCCTTGTTGGCAATCACAGAGTTCAGACGTTTCTTGTAGTTGGCCACCAGGTTTGCACATATCTCAGGAGGGATTTTGTTCCACTCCTCTTTGCATATCTTCTCCAAGTCATTAAGGTTTCGAAGCTGACGTTTGGCAACTCGAACCTTCAGCTCCCTCCACAGATTTTCTATGGGATTAAGGTCTTGAGACTGGCTAGGCCACTTCAGGACCTTAATGTGCCTCTTCTTGAGCCACTCCTTTGTTGCCTCGTGTGTTTTGGGTCATTGTCATGCTAGGATTTTTTTGTTGTTATTCTGTCTCTCACTGTTCAAATAAACCTACCATTAAAATTATAGACTGATCATGTCTTTGTCAGTGGGCAAACGTACAAAATCAGCAGGGGATCAAATACTTTTTCCCCCCTCACTGTACATCCACAATACACAATAGTGTAAGATACAGGAGTGGATATGATCTTTGAGATGTGTATGTATGTGTGGATACACGCATGCATGCACACACACACACACACACTGTGTGACGGCACAGCACAACGGAGGAGAGGAGTGAGGGAGACGCTGCCACGCCTAATAGTGTAAATGGCTGCTCTCTCTCTCTCTCTCTCTCTCTCTGTCTTATTCTCACTCTATCTAGCCTCCCTCTCTATCCCTTCCCTCTCTCTCACTTCTCCTCCCTTTTACCCTCTTCTTCTCTCTCTCTCTCCCCTACCTACCTCCCTCCCTCAACCCCTCCCTCTCTCCTCTCTCTCTCCCCTGCCTGCTGGAGGGAAATAGACTTTCATTTGGTTAAAAGGGAGACCGGTGTGACTCATTGTCAGAGCTTGATTTCCAGATCATTATTTTCTCCCGGTGGTGAGTGAAACACTAGGGGGAACCAGGAAGAAACCCCATCCGATCTCCTCTCTTCCTCTCCTCTCTTCCCCTCATCTCTTCTCCTCCTCTCTTCTCTTCATCCCCACCATCAGCGGCTCAATTAGGGGCTCTATTCAATCTGTATCGCAGAAGTTCACCTAGCTACACTTTATAAGGGACAGTCTAAAGAATATCTAGAGACCATCTACAGACTATGTACGGACTATCTGCAGACTACCATTACATTTTCAACTAACCATCTACTAATCCTAACCCTAGTCCTTATCCTAACCCTAAATTTAACCCTTACCCTAAACCTAGCCCTAACCTTAACCCTTACCCTTACCCTTATTCTAAACCTAACCCTAACTTTACCCAGCAGTTGCTTATCAACAGATAGTTTGTTGATAGTATGACCATCTGTAGAGCATCTACAGATGGAAAATCTGGACTGTCAAAATAAAGTGTGACCGTTCAGCGTTACAGCGTGATTGAAATTTAAAGGCAATGTTCCCGTGTTAGCAGAGACTGCATTCATGGTAAACGCTGCATATGTCGGCTCAATTGGAAATTACATTAACATTTCAATCGCCCAATCTGTAACGCTTCAGCGTCTCTGACGGGGTTGATGGAGGTCTTTGTCAATGTCAGGGAGTGTCGAGTGGGGCCACAGCAAGGGAAGATTGGGCCTATTTAGTTAGGGCCCCGGACAGGAAGCCATAGTGGTGCTACTGTAGCCAGGGCCTCCGACAGGAAGCCATAGTGGTGCTACTGTAGCCAGGGCCCCGGACAGGAAGCCATAGTGGTGCTACTGTAGCCAGGGCCTCGGACAGGAAGCCATAGTGGTGCTACTGTAGCCAGGGCCCCGGACAGGAAGCCATAGTGGTGCTACTGTAGCCAGGGCCTCGGACAGGAAGCCATAGTGGTGCTACTGTAGCCAGGGCCCTGGACAGGAAGCCATAGTGGTGCTACTGTAGCCAGGGCCCCGGACAGGAAGCCATAGTGGTGCTACTGTAGCCAGGGCCCCGGACAGGAAGCCATACTGTAGCCAGGGCCCTGGACAGGAAGCCATAGTGGTGCTACTGTAGCCAGGGCCCCGGACAGGAAGCCATAGTGGTGCTACTGTAGCCAGGGCCCCGGACAGGAAGCCATAGTGGTGCTACTGTAGCCAGGGCCTCCGACAGGAAGCCATAGTGGTGCTACTGTAGCCAGGGACCCGGACAGGAAGCCATAGTGGTGCTTACTGTAGCCAGGGCCTCCGACAGGAAGCCATAGTGGTGCTACTGTAGCCAGGGCCTCCGACAGGAAGCCATAGTGGTGCTACTGTAGCCAGGGACCCGGACAGGAAGCCATAGTGGTGCTACTGTAGCCAGGGCCCCGGACAGGAAGCCATAGTGGTGCTACTGTAGCCAGGGCCCCAGACAGGACGTCTCCGTCTCGTTTCCAATTCAATCAAAACAAAAACATTCCGAACATCAGCAGTCAATACAAGGAACAACCACCTCTCTCTCACGTTCTCTCTCTTTCCATCTCTCTCACCCGTGGGAGTGTGAATGTGTCTGTACCAGATGTGGTGTCGTAACATCACTGTAGTCAACGTGCCTGCTCGACACAGAGACCACAGACTAGCTAGCTAGTGCGTACACCACAAAACACGCACAGTCATTACCATTCCAAACACCAACACTTTTCCTCACAAGGGCCGTTTTCTACACATTCATCATCGTCTAACCTGACATTGCATTGCGGTTAGTAAAAGTTAGTAGTAATGTCTTTAGCAATGCCTTTCTAATCTTCCCCCTGTCTTCACTACACCATAAATTGTTGTATATAGAGTACAGTAGTATGATTATGCTAGCTCTGCTGAGGAATAGAGATGACACACAGTAACTACCACAACACCACTACGACCGACACAAGGCACCATGGGAGGAAGACCCGTCACAACCACCCTGCACTGTGAACATTCCCTCACTCACACAGCAGGAGAGGAGAGCCTGGGTATGGTGTGTGTGTGTGTTATGTGTGTCAGAGAGAGAGAGAGAGAGAGAGAGAGAGAGAGAGAGAGAGAGAGAGAGAGAGAGAGAGAGAGAGAGAGAGAGAGAGAGAGAGAGAGAGAGAGAGAGAGAGAGAGAGAGAGAGAGAGAAAGAGAGAGAGAACGAGAGAGAGAGAGAGAGAGAGAAAGAGAAAGAGAGAGAGAGAGAGAGAGAGAGAGAGAGAGAGAGAGAGAGAGAGAGAGAGAGAGAGAGAGAGAGAGAGAGCGAGAGAGAGAGAGAGAGAGAGAAAGACAGAGAGAATGTGAGAGAGAGAGAGAGAGAGAGAGCGAGAGAGAGAGAGAGAGAGAGAGAGAGAGAGAGAGAGAGAGAGAGAGAGAGAGAGAGAGAACAACACCATAATTGAACTAAAAATGACTCAAACCTTGGTCTGAACATATCTGCATCGGGAAACTTTAATATGGCAGTGAATGCACTCAAAGAAAAAGCCAGCAGACCATTGTATGCAATAAAAATGACATTATTCAAAATCAACATCCCAATTAGAATTTGGACCATAATATTTGACAGCGTAATCCTACCAATAGCTCTTTACGGAAGTGAGGTTTGGGGGCCACTCAATAAACTGGACTTTAATATATGGGACAAACAACCAATTGAAGCCCGACATGCAGAATTCTGTCGGAAAAGTCCAGTGATATACACCAACTAATGCATGTAGGGCAGAATTGGTTCGCTTTCCAGTGGTAATGAAAATACAGAAAATATCATAAACATTTTGGCTACACCGATATTCAAGTCCAAATTCAAGTCTCCAATTTAAAGCACTTCAAACCCAAGAGCTGAGCCCAGAAACGAGTCCTCTCAGTCAGCAGTGTTGGACCTAACCAACCAAGCTGACACCAGCACTGCTTCAAAAGAAAAAATTCAAATAAACACAATCATGAACCAATCAAAGGACTCATATTTACAACACTGGAAAAATGAAACAAAATCCCAAAGCCGACTAAAGTGCTATCTGGTCCTAAGCAGAGAATATGAATTGGCTGATTATCTCTACTCTGTCAGCGATACGAAGCAGAGACAGATCCTTACCAAGTACAAAGTACAGGCTGAGTGACCACCAATTGGCAATAGAAACCGGCAGACATAAAAAGACATGGCTACCCAAAGAGGAGTGTGTATGTGGTCACTGCACGACAGGGGAGGTAGAAACAGAGATGCACTTTTCTCCTTTACTGTGATAAATATTCCTCACCAAGAGATTCATTATTCACAGAAATTACTACATTTATTCTAAATTTTAACTTATTAAACCCAGAGGAAAAACAAAAAATACTCATGAGCGAAGGAGCAACGGCTCCTCTTGCAGCCAAATATTAATTTGCCTGCCATAGCCTGAGGGACACTGAATAATTACATAAGCACAGTAAACAGTAACTTACTTATTATTAGTATTATTGTTATTACTATTATTATTGTTATTATGATTATTAATAGTATTATTATTTTATTATTATTGTTGTTGTTGTGATTATGTTTCTAAATGGTAGTTGTCCAGGGAGTAGGGGTGATGGTAATGATAGCAGTTTAATGATGGTGGTGGTAGTTGTCCAGGGAGTAGGGGTGATGGTAATGATAGCAGTTTAATGATGGTGGTGGTAGTTGTCCAGGGAGTAGGGGTGATGGTAATGATAGCAGTTTAATGATGGTGGTGGTAGTTGTCCAGGGAGTAGGGGTGATGGTAATGATAGCAGTTTAATGATGGTGGTGGTAGTTGTCCAGGGAGTAGGGGTGATGGTAATGATAGCAGTTTAATGATGGTGGTGGTAGTTGTCCAGGGAGTAGGGGTGATGGTAATGATAGCAGTTTAATGATGGTGGTGGTAGTTGTAGTACTGATGTAATGGTGAGGAGGACAGTTAGTTACAAGTTAATTATAGTTTCATTTTCCATGTTTAGCCTTTTTATTTATTATATTTCTACTATTAACTGTTACTATTCTTTTAAAAAGTATTATTATTCACTTCCATTTTATATTCTTCTTTATTATTTTATTACTGTATTATACTGTATACGTTGTTGCTTTGGCATTATTGATGCAACGTTTTTAATGCCAATAAAGCAGCTTGAATTTGAATTTTGAATTTGAGCGCATTTGGAAAGTATTCAGACCCCTTGACTTTACAGCCTTATTCTAAAATGGATTTTAAAAATAATAATCCTCAGCAATCTACACACAATACCCCATAATGACAAAGCGAAAACAGATTATTAGAAATGTTTGCAAATGTATTCAAAATTAAAAACATAAATACCTTATTTACATAAGTATTCAGACCCTTTGCTATGAGACTCAAAATTGAGCTCAGGTGCATCCTGTTTCCTTTGATCATCCTTGAGATGTTTCTACAACTTGATTGGGGTCCACCTGTGGTAAATTCAATTGATTGGACATATGATATGGAAAGGCACACACTTGTCTATATCAGGTCCCACAGTTGACAGTACATGTCAGAGCAAAAACCAAGCCATGATGTCGAGGGAATTTTTCGTAGAGCTCCTGGACAGGATTGTGTCGAGGCACAGATCAGGGGAAGGGTACTAAAACAATTCTGCAGCATTGAAGGTCACCAACAACACAGTGGCCTCCATCATTCTTAAATGGAAGAAGTTTGGAACCACCAAGACTCTTCCTAGAGCTGGCCGCTCGGACAAAGTGAGCAATCGGGGGAGAAGGGCCTTGGTCAGGGAGGTGACAGAGAACCCGATGGTCACTCTGACAGAACTCTAGAGTTCCTCTGTGGAGATGGGAGAACCTTCCAGAAGGACAATCATCTCTGTAGCACTCCACCAATCAGGCCTTTATGGTAGAGTGGCCAGATGGAAGCCACTCCTCAGTAAAAGGCACATGACAGCCTGCTTGGAGTTTGCCAAAAGGCACCTGAAGACTCTCAGACCATGAGAAACAACATTCTCTTGTCTGATGAAACCAAGATTGAACTCTTTGACCTGAATGCCAAGCGTCACAACTGGAAGAAACCTGGCACCATCCCTACGGTGAACCATGGTGGTGACAGAATCATGCTGTGGGGATGTTTATCAGCGGCAGGGACTGGGAGCCTAGTCAGGATCGAGGCAAAGATGAACGGAGCTCTCATGACCTCAGACTGTGGCGAAGGTTCACCTTCCAACAGGACAACGACCATAAGCATACAGCCAAGACAACGTAGTAGTGGCTTCGGGACAAGTCTCTGAATGTCCTTGAGTGTCCCAGCCAGAGCCCGGACTTGAACCCGATCGAACATCTCTGGAGAGACCTGAAAATAGCTGTGCAGCAACGCTCCCCATCCAACCTTAAAGTTTGAGAGAATCTGCAGAGAAGAATGGGAGAAACTCCCCAAATACAGGTGTGCCAAGTTTGTAGCGTCATTCTGAGAGAAGCCTTATTAGACATCCAAACTAGATCAATGAGAGAAAATCTAGTACTTACGGGTATTCAGGAAAAAGAGGGAGAAGTATATTGTGAAGGACTTCTTTCTTATAGCGCTGCAGATTCCACTCGAGGCTGTCGATAAAATCCAACTCGAACGTGTACACCATTTCGGACAAAGAGGACAGAAATACGAGTGTCCAATCGTTGCCAAATTTGCATTTTTTTTAAGGATAAAGCAATGGTTAAAAGCCTAGGTAAAATACTTGCTGGTACGAAAATAGGCATGAATGATCAGTTTCCGAGGGAGATTGCAGAAAGGCGCAAAGTTCTGTATCCAATCTTCAAGAAAAATAGATTTAAAGGGAAACGTGTTGCACTCGTTGTCGATAAACTGTATATTGACAACCAAATGTTCCGAGACACAGAGATTACTCCATGGCTATTCTGAAAGTTCTAATAGAGGAGTCGAATAATGGAACACCCAATACTAGCCATGATAGGGATTGTAATATTAAAGAACATGTATAGTATTTTATAAAAGGATAAGACGATATAACAAGAAAAGATAACAGGCAGAATAATACATCTTCAAATACAACTAATTAGAACATTGCATTTTTGGCAGGCAATTGTTGTTTTGGCGGACGGTTGTTGTGGTTGGTCCTGTGTTCTCCCTGGCGTCCTTTCCCCATTGCGGCAGGTGTGGGATGCAGGCGCGCTCTCGGCCCCTATCCTCCACAATCAGCCACGTGGTGTGCATTTTTGTGTTTGGAAAAGTCTGGCGTTAAGTGAGTGAGAGGGGAAATTGTTTCATATCCCAGAACCAAAGGGTGTCTTTGAGCAGGGGTTGTGAGAGGGAGCTTTCAATGTTGTGTAGATGAGGGATATACATTTTTAAATATAGTATACATCTAATCTATTTTTATATTGTCCTATCATGATGGAACGATCCCCAACCCTATATCCTGGACACCCACCTGAGCGACCCATACACCAAAGAGAAGTTCCCATCTGTTTTATGGACCTGCTGTGAATTGCCTAAATGCAGCCTAAACAGAGAAATACATGCTGTCAGAGACCTACTTGAGCAGCACCGCCCCCTCAAGGTTCTGAGCCTGCCTGGCAGGGTTGGTCCTACAAAGCCAGAGCCCCCGATGGGGGAGCATAATATACAAGGAAATTCTCAAAGCTGCTAATGAGAACCTTGACGACCTTGTACCTAGCCGGTGGGGATTCCGATGGGGTACCCCCACACAGGTAGTGGCAGTGCTGGCAGCACTGGCTGCAGTAACCCATGGGGAGAGGGTCACACTCGGACAATCAGAGAGTGGTCTTACTATTGTGGCCCAAGTGGTACAAAATAATCAAAGGTATGACTGCACAGAGATGCTTGGGAAAATGGTTACAACGGGGGACCAGAGTGTTTGTGTCTCAGGTGAAGAGGGTGGATCTGATCTCCATCACCTGTGACTTAACTTAGATTAAATAGATTAGTCAAATGTCACATTGCTGTTCACTTTTGCTCAATCTTGCATTCTTTCTCAAATGGCTGTAACTGTATATGCATTCGTAGATCAGGTCCTTTATTGAGTTGAGCTCTGGGACGTATCAACCATTGAGCATCTGATCTTGTGAATGGTTGTGGGGGGGAGGGGGTTGAGTGTGTGAGCGTGTGTGCGTGTGTGTGTGTGTGTGAGTTTGTGTCCAGCAACTGTTGCGGGAGGGGGGGTTGAATCGCAGTGGTTGTTTGCTGAAGTGGTAGTTGCTTGTTAAAAATGTAATGTAATACAATGGCAATTCGGGTTATAGGTTAAAATCCTACGCATGAATGCCGACATTATTACGCACATTAATTGATAATGATGGAAAATAAGATATGCAAGATATTTGAATAGATCTTTTTTAAATAGGTATATAAATATATTGAGGTGAGAGCATTGGAAATGCTTTTGGCGGTTGACCTGCTTCTGTTTTGTGGGTGGCACTATGTGATGTTTTCGATTGATGGGTCCTGGCCCCTCGGGGGCATAGGGATCCGGGGGGGAAAGGGTGGTATGCTGATCACTGGGATGACGGCCCAACTTGGGATGGGGAGGGGTTTTAGCGGGGGAATTAGTGGAGAACAATTGGAGGGTTATTTAGTAACATTTCAAATGTCATGGTATAGCTATATGGACACTAAATCACTATGGTATTTTCTATTGGTAAATTTACAAACATGTATGATGACAAATAGATTTGAAACTTGTATCTCACTATGGTATGTGGTGAAATAAGTATAGCCAGTTATAATTGTAATGGCTTAGCAGAATATAACAAAAGAAGAACAATATTTACATGGCTCAAAGAGAAGGAATATAATATCTATTGTTTACAGGAAACCCATTCAACAATTCTAGATGAAATTGCGTGGAAAAAGGAACGGGGGGGGGGGTCGGGGGGGTTGGCGAAATATACTTCTCCCATGGGCTAAGAAACTCAAAAGGGGTGATGATATTAATCAACAGTAATTTCGATCCGAATGTGTAAATTGTCCAAACAGATACGCAAGGTAGATGGATTATTTTAAATATGTTATTGGACCATAAACAAATATGGCTCATTAACCTTTACGGACCAAAAATGATGATCCACACTTCTTTGAAAATATATATAATATATTATCGACCTTCCAAGCAATTCAAGACTCTATTATTATGGTGGAGATTATAATACCGTTTTAAATAGCTCAATGGACCGTAAAGGAAATCACACTACAAACAATCACCCTCATGCTCTTAAGGAAATCGTGAATGTCATGGATACATTAGAACTAGTAGATATATGGAGGCTTAAATATCCTGATCTAGTGAGATATACATGGCGGAGACTCAATCAAGCTAGTCGTCTTGACTTCTTTCTTATGTCATTCTCGTTGGCACCAAAAGTTTAAAAAGTGTTGATAGGGGACAGAATGCGGTCGGACCATCATATAATTGGCATATACATTACTCTTACTGAATTTCCACGTGGGTGAGGATATAGGAAATTTAATCAAAGCCTATTGGATGATAACTTGTTTTTAACTAAGACAGAGGAATTTATAACTGATTTTTTTCCGACATAACATAGATACAGCAAATCCCCTTATTGTATGGGACACCTTTAAATGTGCCTTTAGAGGCCATGCAATTCAGTACTCATCTCGAAAACAAAAGCAATTTAGGTCAAAACAGTCCACACTAACAAAGGAAATAGAAGGTCTAACAGAACAGATTCATAGCAATAAAAACTGTAACATAGAGGCTCAGAATAAATTAGAGGAAAACAAAAAGAAATGGAGACCCATGGGGCGGCGCACAGTTGGCCCAGGGTAGGGAATGGCCGGCAGGGATGTAGCTCAGTTGGTAGAGCATGGCGTTTGCAACGCCAGGGTTGTGGGTTCGATTCCCACGGGGGGCCAGTATGAAAAATAAAAAAATCATGTATGCACTCACTAACTGTAAGTCGCTCTGGATAAGAGCGTCTGCTAAATGACTAAAATGTAAATGTAAACATTATAAAAATACAGCAAACTGGATGGAATATGGGGAAAAATGCACCAAATTATTTTTAAATCTTCAACATAGGAATGCTACGAAAAATAATTTATTGAAACTGGTTACAAATGACGGAGTCACCCATGATTCACCGAATGATATTTTGAAGGAGGAAACAAAGTCCTTTAAGCATATATTTTCGTTTCAATCGCCTCCATCTCCTCTAACTGAAGCAAATTGTAGAGATTATTCTCTATTGATAATGTAAAATTAACAGCCATACAGAAAGACTCATGTGAAGGTGAAATTACAGAGGAGGAACTTCTGGATGCAATTAAAGACTTTAAGTCCGGGAAAACTCCAGGGTTGGATGGCATACCAGTCGAGGTATAGATTTCAGGCCCGCAAACGGGTTTAATCCGGGCAGCGAGATGATAACGAAAAAAAATAAATAAAAAAATATAAAAAATGTAATAATAATTTTGTAGCTCTAGCCTGGACAATTCGTCGGCCAGTCTGCACAGCGTGCTATCGACCCAGCGTGCTATCGACCCAGAGCTTATTGGACTTTCTGCCGGAATCACTGGACCCTAGCGCCGGATCATCACAACCAGCTAGCTAGCTGCAACCTGTTGTTGGCTGATTACCATTGCCCTATAGCAAGCACCAGTTAGCCTTGAGCTAGCCTCAGGCCCATCTCCCGGCTATCTACCTCTCTGTCAACCGGACGGGACCTCCTAGTGTTGACACTGAGCCCCGCCGATCCAACACGACTGTTTGCCGACGAAATAGTCTGATGTGGTTTCATCAGGCTTCCAGTTGCGACGACCACGAAGATCCATCTGCCAGCCCCGGCCCGCTAGCACACGCAAACTACAACTGTGCTCCCTGCTAGCTGTGCTGAAGCACCTATTTGAACTGCTCTCGGACTCACATATTGCTGTTCACTGGACCTTATGATCACTCAGCTGCACAGCTGATGCCTGCTGGACTGTTCCTTTACACGGTACCCTGTCCTGTTTATTCTGTTTAGTCTTAGCCCAAACGTTATCGCTATTTCCAGTTGTTGTCTTAGCTCTCTCTAATAACACCTGTGACTGCTTTATGCCTCTCTCCCATGTCAATTATGCCTTGCCTATTGCTGTTTGGGTTAGTTCTTATTATACAATTTCACTGTAGAACCCCTAGTCCCTCTCAAACTGCCTCATATAGTTCCTTTGTTCCACCCCCCATACACGCCGAGACCGGCTCAATCGGTGCCTCCAATGACGCTATCTCTTTCATTGTTACCCAACGCTTAGGGTTACCTGAACTGTACTCATATCCTTCCATATCCTTTTCTGTACATAATGCCCTGAATCTTTTCTACAACGCCCGGATGCCTGGTTGTTCTTTAAAAGTAATTTCCTCTCAATCTTAAATAGACATGCCCCATTCAAAAAATACAGAACTAAGAACAGATATAGCCCCTGGTTCTCCTCAGACTTGACTGCCCTTGACCAGCACAAAAACATCCTGTGGCGTACTGCATTAGCATCAACTAGCCCCCACGATATGCAACTTTTCAGGGAAGTTAGGAACCAATATACACAAGCAGTTAGGAAAGCAAAGGCTAACTTTTTCAAACAGAAATTTGCATCCTGTAGCACTAACTCCAAAAAGTTTTGGGACACTGTAAAGTCCATGGAAAATAAGAGCACTTCCTCCCAGCTGCCCACTGCACTGAGGCTAGGAAACACTATCACCACCGATAAATCTACAATAATCGAGAATTTCAACAAGCATTTTGCTACGGCTGGCCATGCTTTCCACCTGGCTACCACTACCCCGGCCACCAGCTCTGCACCCTCCGCTGCAACTTGCCCATGCCCCCCCCGCTTCTCCTTCACACAAATCCAGACAGCTGATGTTCTAAAAGAGCTGCAAAATCTGGACCCCTGCAAATCATCTGGGCTAGACAATCTGGACCCTTTCTTTCTAAAACTAGCCACCGAAATTGTCGCAACCCCTATTACTAGCCTGTTCAACCTCTCTTTCGTAACGTCTGAGATCCCCAGAGATTGGAAAGCTGCCGCGGTCATCCCCCTCTTCAAAAGGGGTGACACTCTAGATCCAAACTGTTACAGACCCATATCCATCCTGCCCTGCCTTTCAAAAGTTTTTGAAAGCCAAGTCAACAAACAGATCACCGACCATTTCGAATCCCACCGTACCTTTTCCGCTATGCAATCCGGTTTCCGAGCTGGTCATGGGTGCACTTCAGCCACGCTCAAGGTCCTAAACTATATTATAACCGCGATCGATAATAGACAGTACTGTGCAGCCGTTTTCATTGACCTGGCCAAGGCTTTCGACTCTGTCAACCACCGCATTCTTATTGGCAGACTAAATAGCCTTGGTTTCTCAAATGACTGCCTCGCCTGGTTCACCAACTACTTCTCAGATAGAGTTCAATGTGTCAAATCGGAGGGCCTGTTGTCTGGACCTATGGTAGTCTCTATGGGGGTGCCACAGGGTTCAATTCTTGGGCCGACTCTTTTCTCTGTGTATATCAATGACGTCGCTCTTCCTGCTGGTGACTCTCAGATCCACCTCTACGCAGACGACACCATTTTGTATACATCTGGCCCTTCATTGGACACTGTGTTAACAAACCTCCAAACGAGCTTCAATTCCATACAACACTCCTTCAGTAGCCTCCAACTGCTCTTAAACACTAGTAAAACTAAATGCATGCTCTTCAACTGAACGCTGCTTGCACCCGCCCACCCGACTAAATAATAATAATAATATGCCATTTAGCAGACGCTTTTATCCAAAGCGACTTACAGTCATGCGTGCATACATTTTTGTGTATTGGTGGTCCCCGAACCCACTACCTTGGCGTTACAAGCGCCGTGCTCTACCAGCAGAGCTACAGAGGACCACGACTAGAATCACTACTCTCGACGGGTCTGACCTAGAGTATGTGGACAACTACAAATATCTAGGTGTCTGGTTAGACTGTAAACTCTCCTTCCAGACTCACATTAAGAATCTCCAATCCAAAGTTAAATCTAGAATCGGTTTCCTATTTCGCAACAAAGCCTCCTTCACTCATGCTGCCAAACATGCCCTCGTAAAACTGACTATCCTACCGATCCTTGACTTCGGCGATGTCATTTACAAAATAGCCTCCAACACTCTACTCAGCAAATTGGATGTAGTCTATCACAGTGCCATCCGTTTTGTCTCCAAAGCCCCATATAATACCCACCACTGTGACCTGTACGCTCTTGTTGGCTGGTCCTCACTACATATTCGTCGCCAAACCCACTGGCTCCAGGCCATCTATAAATCACTGCTAGGCAAATCACCGCCTTATCTTAGCTCATTGGTCACCATAGCAACACCCACCCGTAGTCTGCGCTCCAGCGGGTATATCTCACTGGTCATCCCCAAAGCCAACACCTCCTTTGGCCGCAATTCCTTCCAGTTCTCTGCTGCCAATGACTGGAACAAATTGCAAAAATCTCTGAAGCTGGAGACACTTATCTCCCTCACTAACTTTAAGCATCAGTTGTCAGAGCACCTTACCGATCACTGCACCTGTACACAGCCCATCTGAAATTAGCCCGCCCAACTACCTCATCCCTATATTGTTATTTATTTTGATCATTTGTACCCCAGTATCTCTATTTGCACATCATCTCTTGCACATCTATCATTCCAGTGTTAATACTAATTGTAATTATTTTGCACTATAGCCTATTTTATTGCCTTACCTCCATAACTTGCTAAATTTGCACACACTGTATATATATGTATTTCTGTTGTATTTTTGACTTTATTTTGTTTTACCCCATATGTAACTCTGTGTTGTTGTTTTTATCGCACTGCTTTGCTTTATCTTGGCCAGGTCGCAGTTGTAAATGAGAACTTGTTCTCAAATGGTTTACCTGGTTAAATAAAGGTGAAATAAAAAATAAAATAAATAAATTACTGAAACAGGATACAAGTGGAAAATATAAAGATCCAGTCCATTTAAAAAATTGGCGGGCCCTTACACTTCAGTGTTGTGATGCAAAAATTCTAGCAAAATATATAGCGCATAGAATTAAAAAGGTATTGTCTGACATTATTCTATTCTTAGCAGACTTCGAAAAGGCATTTGATAAAGTTCGACTGGGGTTTATATATAAATGCCTGGAGCATTTACATTTTGGAGAATCTCTTATAAAATGGGTCATAATCATGTACAGTAATCCTAGGTGTAAAATAGTAAATAATGGCTATTTCTCAGAAAGTTTTAAACTGTCAAGAGGAGTGAAACAAGATTGTTCACTATCGGCGTATCTATTTATTATTGCCATCGAGATGTTAGCTATTAAAATCAGATCCAACAACAATATCAAAGGATTAGAAATCCAGGGCTTAAAAACAAAGGTGTCATTGTACGCTGATGATTCATGTTTTTTTATAAATCCACAACTTGAATCCCTCCACAGCCTCATAGAGGATCTAGATACATTTTCTAACCTCTCTGCATTACAACCAAAGTATGATATATGTACTATATTATGTATTGGATCACAAAAGAATACAATTTTTACATTACCATGTAGTTTACCAATAAAATGGTCTGATGGTGATGTGGATATACTCGGAATACATATCCCAAATGAAATAAATGATCTCACTCCAAAAAAATGTAATAGAAAGTTAGCAAAATTAGATAAGATCTTACTACCATGGAAAGGTAAATACCTGTCAATTTGTGGAAAAATCACCCTGATTAACTCTTTAGTATTATCCCAGTTTATCTATTTGCTTATGGTCTTGCCAAGCCTAGCGAACAGTTTTTTAAATTATATGAGAAAAAAATATTCAATTTTATTTGGAACGGCAAGCCAGACAAAATTAAACGGGCCTATTTATATAATGAGTATGAATTAGGAGGACAAAAATTATTAAATATTAAAGCATTAGACCTATCACTAAAAGCTTCAGTCATACAAAAATTATACTTAAATCCGAACTGGTTCTCTAGCAAACTAGTAAGATTGTCTCACCCAATGTTCAAGAAGGGAATTTTTCCCTTTTTTCAGATTACAACCCCTCACTTTCAGTTATTTGAAAAGGAAATCATCTCCTAAATATCACTATTTCTAAAACAAGCCATAGAAAGTTGGTTGCAATTTCAATTTAATCCTCCAGAAATGACAGAACAAATATTGCAACAAATATTGTGGTTAAACACAAATATACTAATTGATAAAAAAAAAGTTATTTTTTGAGAAAATGTTTAAAAAAGGTATAATCTTCGTAAATGATATTATCGGTAGGAATGGTGGAGTTATGTCGCACATGCAGCTAACAAAAACATATGGAAATGTCTGCTCTACCCAAAATTACAACCAAATAATTGCAGCATGGAAGAGGGAAGTGGAAGGGGGAAAAAGTAAGGAACTTGTCTGTCGACCTTGCATTAAAGAACATAATTGGTTAAAGAAAATTGTGATAAATAAAAAACGTTTACCAGTTTCATTTAAGGACCAAAAGATTGACAGCCGTCCCATATAGATTGCTAAATAGTTGGGAAGAGATTTTTGACGAACAGATTCCATGGCATAGTGTTTATGAACTGATACGCAAAACGACGCCAGATTCAAAACATAGAATTTTCTATTTAAATTATTTTATAAAATTCTTGCTACCAATAGAATGGTATTTGTATGGGGGATACAATCTTCCCAGCTCTGCAGATTTGGCTGTGAAGAGACAGAATCATTAGATCATTTGTTTTGGTACTGTCCATTTGTAGCTTGTTTCTGGACACAGGTACAGGAATGGCTGAAGGATTGCAATATTTTCATGGAGCTGACCCTGCAGATAGCACTACTGGGTGATCTGAAAAGTCATAGTCAATCGATCAATAATATAATAATACTTTTAGCAAAGAAGTTTATTTTCAATTCACAAACTAGAAACTATGAGAATAGAAAGGTTCAGAACTTTTGTAAAACATCACAGGACAGTTGAAAAATATATGGCAAATAGAAATCCAATATGGATGGTGTTAAGAGATACATGGGAGTTGTTGAATTGAGCTGAAGGATGGGACTAATAACAACAACTAATAACAACAAGATAACTAGTGTAAGACATGCTGTGTCCATAATAAGTATATAGGTTATATATTGTGAGCTTTTGTGAAAGAGCACAGTTAGAAAGATATGGCATTTAGAAGCATACCAGATGGCCATAATGAAAATGATCAGAGGAAGTACAAACAAACTAAATATAATTATTGACTGTGTCCATAAAATGTATACAGTGGGGGAAAAAAGTATTTAGTCAGCCACCAATTGTGCAAGTTCTCCCACTTAAAAAGATGAGAGAGGCCTGTAATTTTCATCATAGGTACACATCAACTATGACAGACAAATTTAGATTTTTCTTCTCCAGAAAATCACATTGTAGGATTTTTTATGAATTTATTTGCAAATTATGGTGGAAAATAAGTATTTGGTCACCTACAAACAAGCAAGATTTCTGGCTCTCACAGACCTGTAACTTCTTCTTTAAGAGGCTCCTCTGTCCTCCACTCGTTACCTGTATTAATGGCACCTGTTTGAACTTGTTATCAGTATAAAAGACACCTGTCCACAACTTCAAACAGTCACACTCCAAACTCAACTATGGCCAAGACCAAAGAGCTGTCAAAGGACACCAGAAACAAAATTGTAGACCTGCACCAGGCTGGAAAGACTGAATCTGCAATAGGTAAGCAGCTTGGTTTGAAGAAATCAACTGTGGGAGCAATTATTAGGAAATGGAAGACATACAAGACCATTGATAATCTCCCTCGATCTGGGGCTCCACGCAAGATCTCACCCTGTGGGGTCAAAATGATCACAAGAACGGTGAGCAAAAATCCCAGAACCACACGGTGGGACCTAGTGAATGACCTGCAGAGAGCTGGGACCAAAGTAACAAAGCCTACCATCAGTAACACACTATGCCGCCAGGGACTCAAATCCTGCAGTGCAAGACGTGTCCCCCTGCTTAAGCCAGTACATGTCCTGGCCCGTCTGAAGTTTGCTAGAGTGCATTTGGATGATCCAGAAGAGGATTGGGAGAATGTCATATGGTCAGATGAAACCAAAATATAACTTTTTGGTAAAAACTCAACTCGTCGTGTTTGGAGGACAAAGAATGCTGAGTTGCATCCAAAGAAAAACAGCTTTGGGGCTGTTTTTCTGCAAAGGGACCAGGACGACTGATCCGTGTAAAGGAAAGAATGAATGGGGCCATGTATCGTGAGATTTTGAGTGAAAACCTCCTTCCATCAGCAAGGGCATTGAAGATGAAACGTGGCTGGGTCTTTCAGCATGACAATGATCCCAAACACACCACCCGGGCAACGAAGGAGTGGCTTTGTAAGAAGCATTTCAAGGTCCTGGAGTGGCCTAGCCAGTCTCCAGATCTCAACCCCATAGAAAATCTTTGGAGGGAGTTGAAAGTCTGTGTTGCCCAGCGGCAGCCCCAAAACATCACTGCTCTAGAGGAGATCTGCATTGAGGAATGGGCCAAAATACCAGCAACAGTGTGTGAAAACCTTGTGAAGACTTACAGAAAACGTTTGACCTGTGTCATTGCCAACAAAGGGTATATAACAAAGTATTGAGAAACTTTTGTTATTGACCAAATACTTATTTTCCACCATAAATTGCAAATACATTCATTAAAAATCCTACAATGTGATTTTCTGATTTTTTTCTTTCTCATTTTGTCTGTCATAGTTGACGTGTATCTATGATGAAAATGCATCTTTTTAAGTGGGAGTACTTGCACAATTGGTGGCTGACTAAATACTTTTTTGTATAAGCATGAAGTAGAGCCCTAAGCATTGTTGTTCACTAGTTTACTCCAATTAGGGAGGGGATGGTGGGGTTGGAAAGTAATAAAGGGAAATATATATATGTTTAAAAGATATGAATGCATATAGGGAAAAAAAGTATTTGATCCCCTGCTGATTTTGTACGTTTGCCCACTGACAAAGACATGATCAGTCTATAATTTTAATGGTAGGTTTATTTGAACAGTGAGAGACAGAATAACAACAAAAAAATCCAGAAAAACGCATGTCAAAAATGTTATAAATTGATTTGCATTTTAATGAGGGAAAAAAGTATTTGACCCCTCTGCAAAACATGACTTGCAATCACAGAGGTCAGACGTTTCTTGTAGTTGGCCACCAGGTTTGCACACATCTCAGGAGGGATTTTGTCCCACTCCTCTTTGCAGATCTTCTCCAAGTCATTAAGGTTTTGAGCCTGACATTTTGCAACTCAAACCTTCAACTCCAAGATTTTCTATGGGATTAAGGTCTGGAGACTGGCTAGGCCACTCCAGGACCTTAATGTGCTTCTTCTTGAGCCACTCCTTTGTAGCCTTGGCCGTGTTTTTGGGGTCATTGTCATCCTGGGACACCCATCCACGACCCATTTTCAATGCCTTGGCTGACGGAAGGAGGTTCTCACCCAAGATTTGACGGTACATGGTGCCGTCCATCGTCCCTTTATGCAGTGAAGTTGTCCTGTCCCCTTAGCAGAACCCCCCCCAAAGCATAATGTTTCCACCTCCATGTTTGACGGTGGGGATGGTGTCCTTGGGGTCATAGGCAGCATTCCTCCTCCTCCAAACACGGCGAGTTGAGTTGATGCCAAAGAGCTCGATTTTGGTCTCATCTGACCACAACACTTTCACCAAGTTCTCCTCTGAATCATTCAGATGTTCATTGGCACATTTCAGATGGTCCTGTATATGTGCTTTCTTGAGCAGGGGGACCTTGCGGGCGCTGCAGGATTTCAGTCCTTCACGGCGTAGTGTGTTACCAATTGTTTTCTTGGTGACTATGGTCCCAGCTGCCTTGAGATCATTGACAAGATCCTCCCTTGTAGTTCTGGGCTGATTCCTCAACGTTCTCAGGATCATTGCAACTCCACGAGGTGAGATCTTGCATGGAGCCCCAGGCCGAGGGAGATTGACAGATATTTTGTGTTTCTTCCATTTGCGAATAATCGCACCAACTGTTGTCACCTTCTCACCAAGCTGCTTGGCGATGGTCTTGTAGTCCATTCCAGCCTTGAGTAGGTCTACAATCTTGTCCCTGACATCCTTGGAGAGCTCTTTGGTCTTGGCCATGGTGGAGAGTTTGTAATCTGATAGATCGATTGCTTCTGTGGACAGGTGTCTTTTATACAGGTAACAAGCTGAGATTAGGAGCACTCCCTTTAAGAGTGTGCTCCTAATATAAATGTTTTACCTGTATAAAAGACAACTAGAAGCCAGAAATCTTTCTGAATGAGAGGGGGTCAAATACTTATTTCCCTCATTAAAATGCAAATCAATGTATAACATTTTTGACATGCGTTTTTCTGGATTTGTTTCTTGTTATTCTGTCTCTCACTGTTCAAATAAACCTACCATTAAAATTATAGACTGATCATGTCTTTGTCAGTGGGCAAACGTACAAAATCAGCAGGGGATCAAATACTTTTTCCCTCACTGTATGTGTATATATATGAGTATGTATATATATATATATATATACACACAGTGGGGAGAACAAGTATTTGATATGCTGCAGATATTGCAGGTTTTCCTACTTACAAAGCATGTAGAGGACTGTAATTTTGATCATAGGTACACTTCAACTGTGAGAGACGGAATCTAAAACAAAAATCCAGAAAATCACATTGTATGATTTTTAAGTAATTAATTTGCATTTTATTGCGTGACATAAGTATTTGATACATCAGAAATGCAGAACTTAATATTTGGTACAGAAAACTTTGTTTGTAATTACAGAGATCATACGTTTCCTGTAGGTCTTGACCAGGTTTGCACACACTGCAGCAGGGATTTTGGCCCACTCCTCCATACAGACCTTCTCCAGAACCTTCAGGTTTCGGGGCTGTCGCTGGGAAATACGGAATTTCAGCTCCCTCCAAAGATGTTCTATTGGGTTCAGGTCTGGAGACTGGCTAGGCCACTCCAGGACCTTGAGATGCTTCTTACGGAGCCACTCCTTAGTTGCCCTGGCTGTGTGTTTCGGGTCGTTGTCATGCTGGAAGACCCAGCCATGACCCATCTTCAATGCTCTTACTGAGGGAAGGAGGTTGTTGGCCAAGATCTCGCGATACATGGCCCCATCCATCCTCCCCTCAATACGGTGCAGTCATCCTGTCCCCTTTGCAGAAAAGCATCCCCAAAGAATGATGTTTCCACCTCCATGCTTCACGGTTGGAATGGTGTTCTTGGGGTTGTACTCATCCTTTTTCATCCTCCAAACACGGCGAGTGGAGTTTAGACCAAAAAGCTCTATTTTTGTCTCATCAGACCACATGACCTTCTCCCATTCCTCCTCTGGATCATCCAGATGGTCATTGGCAAACTTCAGACGGGCCTGGACATGCGCTTGCTTGAGCAGGGGGACCTTGCGTGCGCTGCAGGATTTTAATCCATGACGGCGTAGTGTGTTACTAATGGTTTTCTTTGAGACTGTGGTCCCAGCTCTCTACAGGTCATTGACCAGGTCCTGCCGTGTAGTTCTGGGCTGATTCCTCACCTTCCTCATGATCATTGATACCCCACGAGGTGAGATCTTGCATGGAGCCCCAGACCGAGGGTGATTGACCGTCATCTTGAACTTCTTCCATTTTCTAATAATTGCGCCAACAGTTGTTGCCTTCTCACCAAGCTGTTTGCCTATTGTCCTGTAGCCCATCCCAGCGTTGTGCAGGTCTACAATTTTATCCCTGATGTCCTTACACAGCTCTCTGGTCTTGGCCATTGTGGAGAGGTTGGAGTCTGTTTGATTGAGTGTGTGGACAGGTGTCTTTTATACAGGTAACGAGTTCAAACAGGTGCAGTTAATACAGGTAATGAGTGGAGAACAGGAGAGCTTCTTAAAGAAAAACTAACAGGTCTGTGAGAGCCGGAATTCTTACTGGTTGGTAGGTGATCAAATACTTATGTCATGTAATAAAATGCAAATTAATTACTTAAAAATCATACAACGTGATTTTCTGGATTTTTGTTTTAGATTCCATCACTCACAGTTGAAGTGTACCTATGATAAAAATTACAGACCTCTCCATGCTTTGTAAGTAGGAAAACCTGCAGAATCGGCAGTGTATCAAATACTTGTTCTCCCCACTGTATATACGAGAGAAAAAAAACATATGGGGGATTGGAAGTTATGCAGTCAATTACATTTATGGAAGTTGCAATCTATCTACAATATTAAAACTGATCTACCCCCTAAAAAAACAACTAAAAAAAACAAGAAGACCCGAGGCTGTAATTGCTGCCAAAGGCGCTTCAACAAAGTACTGACTAAAGTGTCTGAATATATTAAACATGGAAATATCTCTAATACATTAAACATTGATATAGCTCCAATACATTAAACATTGATATACTGGACCAGTCCAAAGTTGGACACACCTACTCATTCTACATTGTAGAATAATAGTGAAGACATCAAAACTATGAAATAACACATATAGAATCATGTAGTAATCAAACAAGTGTTCAACAAATCAAGATATTTTATATTTGAGATTCTTCAAAGTAGCCACCCTTTGCCTTGATGACAGCTTTGCACACTCTTGGCATTCTCTCCAGCTTCACGAGGAATGCTTTTCCAACAGTCTTGAAGCAGTTGCCACATATGCTGAGCACTTGTTGGCTGCTTTTCCTTCACTCTGCGGTCCAACTCATCCCAAACCATCTCAATTGAGTTGAGGTCGGGTGATTGTGGAGGCCAGGTCATCTGATGCAGTACTCCATCACTCTCATTCTTGGTCAAATAGCCCTTAAACAGCATGGAGGTGTGTTTTGGATCATTGTCCTGTTGAAAAACAAATGATAGTCCCACTAAGCGCAAACCAGATGGGATGGCATATCGCTGCAGAATGCTGTGGTGGCCATGCTCGTTAAGTGTGCCTTGAATTCTAAATAAATCACCAACAGTGTCACCAGCAAAGCACCATCACACCTCCTCCTCCATGCTTCACGGTGGGAACCACACATGCGGAGATCATCCGTTCACCTACTCTGCATCTCACAAAGACACGGCGGATGGAACCAACAATCTCACATTTGGACTCATCAGACCAAAGGACACATTCCCCCCGGTCTAATGTCCATTGCTCGTGTTTCTTGAACCAAGCAGGTCTCTTCTTCTTGTTGGTGTCCTTTAGTAATGGTTTCTTTGCAGCAATTCGACCATGAAGGCCTGATTCACGCAGTCTCCTCTGATCAGTTGATGTTGAGATGTGTCTGTTACTTGAACTCTGTGAAGCATTTATTGGGGCTGCAATTTCTGAGGTGCAGTTAACTCTAATGAACGTATCCTCAACTACTGAGGTAACTCTGGGTCTTCATTTCCTGTGGCTGTCCTCATGAGAGACAGTTTCATCATAGCGCTTGATGGATGACATTTTCCGGATTGACTGACCTTCATATCTTACAGTAATGATGGATTGTCCTTTCTCTTTGCTTATTTGAGCTGTTCTTGCCAAATAGTGTCACACCCTGGCTCTGGGACTCATTATGTTGAGCCAGGGTGTGTGTATTCTATGTGTTCATGTTCTATGTTGGGTGTCTAGGTTGTCGATGTCTATGTTTGTATTGAGTGACTCCCAATTGGAGGTAACGAGTGTCAGCTGTCGGCTCGTTATCTCTGATTGGGAGCCATATTTAAACTGTGTGTCTTCACCTTGTGTTTGTGGGTTTTTGTTCCGTGTTCGGTTAGTTAACCGTTTGGACTTCACGAGTCGTGTTTTGTTTGTTTATAAGAAACTTCGATATAATAAAGTCATGTTTCTTTCACAAGCTGCGCCTTGGTCTACTTCGCTACTAGACGATCGTGACAGAAAAACCCACCATACCAGGACCAAGCAGCGTGTCCAGGAACAGGCAACCTGGACGTGGGAGCAGCGTCGGAGGGTCGAGAGGCAACCCCAAGAAATTTTTAGGGGGGGGGCACACGGCATGGACGACGGGGCTGACGGAGGCAAAGATGGGGCGAATCCAGGAGGCCACCAGGCCAGGGGTACACCGCCCTGTACATCCTGTGCGGATGCCTCACACAGAGTGTGTGAGGGTAGGCATTCAGCCAGGACGGGTGGTGGCCGCTGTTCACTCCAGGCCTCCTATCCGTCTCCACAGCCCGGTCCGGCCTGTTCCTGCCACCCGCACCAAGTCTACGGTGCGCGTCGCCAGCCCGACCCGGCCTGTTCCTGCCACCCCGCACCAAGTCTACGGTGCGCGTCGCCAGCCCGACCCGGCCTGTTCCTGCCACTCGCACCAAACCTACGGTGCGCGTCGCCAGCCCGGTCCGGCCTGTTCCTGCCACCCGCACCAAGTCTACGGTGCGCGTCGCCAGCCCGACCCGGCCTGTTCCTGCCACCCGCACCAAGTCTACGGTGCGCGTCGCCAGCCCGACCCGGCCTGTTCCTGCCACTCGCACCAAACCTACGGTGCGCGTCGCCAGCCCGGTCCGGCCTGTTCATGCCACCCGCACCAAGTCTACGGTGCGCGTCGCCAGCCCGACCCGGCCTGTTCCTGCCACTCGCACCAAACCTACGGTGCGCGTCGCCAGCCCGGTCCGGCCGGTTCCTGCCACCCGCACCACTCCTACGGTGCGCGTCGCCAGCCCGACCCGGCCTGTTCCTGCCACTCGCACCAAACCTACGATGCGCGTCGCCAGCCCGGTCCGGCCTGTTCCTGCCACCCGCACCAAGTCTACGGTGCGCGTCGCCAGCCCGACCCGGCCTGTTCCTGCCACTCGCACCAAACCTACGATGCGCGTCGCCAGCCCGGTCCGGCCTGTTCCTGCCACTCGCACTAAGCCAGGGGTGCGAGAAGTCAGCCTGGTAGGCCCGTTCCTCCTCCACGCACAAAGCCAGGGGGTGCGAGTCGTCAGCCTGGTAAGGCCCGTTCCTCCTCCACGCACCAAGCCTACGGGTTGCGTCGTCAGCCCTGTCCGGCTCGTTCCTGCTCTCCGCACCAAGTCTGTGGTGCGCGTCGCCAGCCCATTCCGGTCCATTCCTGTTCCACGCACCAAGCCAGGGGCAAGTGTCGTCAGTCCGGCTCCGGCCAGCGGGGCTAGACAGGACCAGGGGTGCATTGGGGGGTGTATTGTAGGGTGGTGGTCAAGGCCGGAGCCAGAACCGCCACCGAGGAGGTATGCCCGCCCAGCCCTCCCCTGTTTGGGTTTTTTTGAGGCGCGGTCGCAGTCCGCGCCTTTAGGGGGGGGTACTGTCACACCCTGGCTCTGGGACTCATTATGTTGAGCCAGGGTGTGTGTATTCTATGTGTTCATGTTCTATGTTGGGTGTCTAGGTTGTCGATGTCTATGTTTGTATTGAGTGACTCCCAATCGGAGGTAACGAGTGTCAGCTGTCGGCTCGTTATCTCTGATTGGGAGCCATATTTAAACTGTGTGTCTTCACCTTGTGTTTGTGGGTTTTTGTTCCGTGTTCGGTTAGTTAACCGTTTGGACTTCACGAGTCGTGTTTTGTTTGTTTATAAGAAACTTCGATATAATAAAGTCATGTTTCTTTCACACGCTGCGCCTTGGTCTACTTCGCTACTAGACGATCGTGACAAATAGGGCTATCTTCTGTATACGAACCCTACCGTGTCACAACACAACTGATTGGTTCAAACGCATTAAGAAGGATAGAAATTCCACTAATTAACTTTTAACAAGGCACACCTGTTATTTGAAATACATTCCAGGTGACTACCACATGAAGCTGGTTGAGAGAATGCCAAGAGTATGCAAAGCTGTCATCAAGGCAAAGGGTGGCTATTTGAAGAATCTCAAATATAAAATATATTTTGATTTATTTAAAACTTTTTTGGTTACTACATGATTCCATATGTGTTATTTCATAGTTTTGATGTCTTCACTATTATTCTACAATGTAGAAAACAGTAAAAATGAAGAAAAACCCTGGAATGAGTAGGTATGTCCAAACATTTGACTGGTACTGTATATCGAATACATTAAACATTAGTATATATCCAATACATTAAACATGGATATATCTCCAGTACATTAAACATTGATATACCTCCAACACATTAAATATTGATATAGCTCCAATACATTAAACATGAATATATATCGAATACATTAAACATGAATATATCTCCAATACATGAAACATTGATATATCTCCAATACATTAAACATTGACATATCTCCAGCACATTGAACATTCATATGTCTCCAATAAACATTTATATATCTTGGGCATATCGCTTTTAGCGGGGTTCAAGCCGACGTGTGCTGCATGGGAAAGATTCTCCAGGTGTCACAGTGGTGCATCCATGGTTCTGCCCCAGGTAGCATGGTTTCCCTCCTCCATTCCTCCTCCCTCCTCACCCTTCCTCCCTCACCTTCATTCCTCTTCTTCTCTAATAAATCCCCATGTTAAGGATTAGAGCACGGGCCTAGTTTGTGTGTGTGTGTGTGTGTCTGCTATTTGTGTGTGTGTAAGATATATGACATAGATAAACATCCACCTGCACACCAGTCACAAAAATCATTATCATACTGACCAGTATTAACTCGTTTAAATCATTATCCCACTGACCAGTATTAACCGCTTTAAATCATTATCCCACTGACCAGTATTAACCGCTTTAAATAATTATCACACTGACCAGTACCAACTCCTTAAATCATCATCACACAAACCAGTACCAAGACCTTTAAATCATTATCACACTGAAAATAACCAACTCCTTTAAATCACTATCACACTGACCAGAACCAACTCCTTTAAATCTGTATCACACTGACCAGTATTAACTGCTTTAAATCATTATCACACTGACCAGAACCAACTCCTTTAAATAATTATCACACTGACCAGTACAAACTCCTTTAAATCATTATCACACTGACTAGTACCAACTCCTTTAAATCATTATCAAACTGACCAGTAACAACTCCTTTAAATCATTATCACACTGACAAGTACCAACTCCTTTAAATCCTTATCACACTGACCAGTACCAACTCCTTTAAATCATTATCACACTGACCAGTACCAACTCCTTTAAATCATTATCACACTGACCAGCATGAACTCATTTCAATCATTATCACACTGACCAGTACCAACACCTTAAATCATTATCACACAGACCAGTTCCAACTCCTTTAAATCATTATCACACTGACCAGTACCAACTCCTTTAAATAGTTATTCACTCTGACCAGTATTACAGTAACTCCTTTAAATCATTGTCACACTTACCAGTTCCGACTCCTTTAAATAATTATTACACTGACCAGTACCAACTCCTTTAAATCATTATCACACTGACCAGTTCCGACTCCTTTAAATCATTATTACACTGACCAGTACCAACTCCTTTAAATCATTATCACACTGACCAGTACCAACTCCTTAAATCATTATCACACAGACAAGTACCAACTCCATTAAATCATTATCACACTGACCAGAGACCAACTCCTTTAAATCATTATCACACTGACTGGTACCAACTCCTTTAAATCATTATCACACCGACCAGTATTAACTCCTTTAAATCATTATCACACTGACCAGTATTAACTCCTTTAAATCATTATCACACCGACCAGTATTAACTCCTTTAAATCATTATCACACTGACCAGTATTCACTTATTTTTATGCCATCCTCCACTAACTCTTGAGTTTGTCCAGTTTGGGTCCAGTTTAGTGTATAATTTTCTTCTACCACCACAGGCCATGGATGTCCCCTTGTCCTCTCAATGTGACCATATACTGTACTTCTATGTTGCTTCATTATTATGTTCACACACACACGCACGCACACACCCACACACACACACACACATGCAAACGCACACAGCCTGGAGCGTAATTGTTACACAACCCTGTTTCCACAGCTCTGAAGGGCCTTGCTCCGCCATTCACCCCTTCTCCCTCTTCCTACCCTCTTTCCCCCCTCGTTCCACCACCATGATGAGGTGAACTGAGGACTTCTCTCCCTGACTAGCCTGGAGCTCCAGAACTCTTTCAATGATGAAGATTGGCATCATCTAGGAGATCTCTGCAGATGTAAGTCTGACAGGGGGAACAAACACTCTGAATGCGTAAACAGGACTGATGCTGGAGATAATCCTTCGTCATGTTAATAAAGCCAGTCCCTCGTATCCTGCAATCAAATGACCTAGTGGCCTCATCGGTGGAATGTTCTTAGTATTTTTCATAATTCCATAATTGTTTGTTTTTTAAATAAATAAAAATCAGTTGAAAGTCCGGTGGTTCAATGTCGAACGGTTTAGTTATAGTTCAGTCTTCTGTGACGTATACAAAGTGTAATGTTGGGATGCAAACTCAAAATTCTATACATTTCAACTCTATATCGGACATTGTACAGGTGTCTTCTTCTTTTAAGCCCATAACCATGTCTGTGAGGAGTAAACCTTTGTTTCAAAGTAGATTTGTTTAAGACTACCAATAAACACTCTGTGTGACCCTGATTAAGCCCACTGCAGTAAAAGGTTAAACAAATGACTGACTCATATCTGATCTGTGCTCTGAGTAGGAAACATGACCTCAAAGTCTGTGGTGAAGGAGAGAAGTCAGGTATTGATGTGGAAGTCCAAGGTTTAAGAGCTGTGAGAATTCTCACCACCAAACGGTATGTCAATAGACATACAGTATATCTCCAAAGTGACACATTCTTCAACAGTCAATAAGAGGGAGAGGGAACCGCCTTATCGGCGCTAAACCTTTAAAAAAAAAAAAAACTGACATTTCATTAGAAAACTCATAAATTGTCCAGTAAATTCACGTCATTAAACCCGTGAAAGAACGAGATTACTGCCTTCCTGCCATTAAAAAAGAGGGGGGGAAAAAGATAAGGAAAACTTACAGTGCTCAAACACTTATCAGCTCAAACTGACACAATGCTGGTTCGGGGAGACATATATTAATTCTGTCCCGGTGAAAACAAAATAAGTCCCTGCATTAATCGTGCCGGGAGATGCGCCCCGGTAAAAAGGTTTTGTGTAAATTACCAAAAGATTAGTTCCTCCACTGGCTTTTACTTTTATCTGCAGGTCCAAGTGAGAGACTTCCCTTCCTTGAGCACCTTGAATTCTTCAAACCCAACTCAGAAATATACAGGGGGATTATTTATTTTTTTGGGGGTGGGGAAAGATGTCCCACCTGCGTTTGTATAAATCCTCTGATTGTCTCTGTTAAAATAAGATAGCGGTGTAGCCCTTTGAAGGTGGTATGACAGAGCGTAATACCCTACCGTATTTCGCGCTGGAAGTTTTGACCGGCTGGGGAGTCACGTGCTGTTACTAAGGCAACTCAACGCTTTGTCATGGGATTAGACGTATTAGCAAGGTTGGTTGCCAATCTGAACAAACCAAGGTTTTATCGCAGCACATTGAGGACATTTTAGAAAATAAATAGTATGAAAGCATCCTTGAGCTTCTCTCTCTCTCTCTCTCTCTCTCTCTCTCTCTCTCTCTCTCTCTCTCTCTCTCTCTCTCTCTCTCTCTCTCTCTCTCTCTTTCTCTCTCTCTCTCTCTCTCTCTCTCTCTCTCTCTCTCTCTCTCTCTCTCTCTCTCTCTCTCTCTCTCTCTCTCTCTCTCTGATTGCTTCGGCCTATTTAGCAGATTTTTTTGCTTTCAACATCAAGATGAAAAAGGCTGAGGCATAGGCCCACACACTCAGCAAAAAATCCATACAGCACCTCAATACACATCTACCTTCAAAGTAAAGCCTTCTCAATTATAGTGTAGGTGGTTCACATTTCATAGGGCTGTATTAAAACACCTTATCTGATCACAATTAATCTCTCTTCATTTGAACCTGACTATATTTGTGTGTATAGTACACTCACACCTTGATTTAGCAATTTTTTCAACAATACTGTGTTTAGTAAATATCACAATACAGTATGCTTAAGTTTGTAAATTATTTCTGAATGTTGGAGTGTGCCCCTGGCTTTCCGTAAATAAAAAAAACATGAAAATGTTGCCATCTGGTTTGCCAAAATAAAACTGCTCTTCTTCAAGAACCAAAAAGCACTACCTGTCTATGTAAGGTCCCACAGTAGACAGTGCATGTCAGAGCAAAAAACCAAGCCATGAGGTCGAAGGAATTGCCCGTAGAGCTCCGAGACAAGATTGTGTCGAGGCACAGATCTGGTTGAAGAGTACCAAACAATGTCTGCAGCATTGAAGGTCCCCAAGAACACAGTGGCCTCCATCATTCTTAAATGGAAGCAGTTTGGAACTTAGGAGTATTGAGACCAAGATATGAGAGAAGTCTGCAGAGGATTTTTTTTTTCCTTTATTGTCTGTAACTAGAGAAAATGGCTGAATTTCATAAAAGGTTTATGTATACAGCTTTGTGGAGACTTTGTAGAGTCTTTATGTGCCACTTGGTGCAATGATGCCCAAAGTAAGCAAAGTAAGTTATGTAAACAAAGAAAGAGAAAGAAAGTTGGTCATTGTGGCCGGTGATAGGTTTACCTTGAGAGTTTTTTCTTCTTCTGAGCAGACATCAAAAGAGTCGATAATGAAAGTCAGCGGGCATTATTCTATTTGTACATGTCAGAGAGATAAGAAAATGGTAGAGTGGGATTTTGAACTCTGAAAAGCACATTGTTGTTTTCGAGCTCACCTCGAGAAAAGGTATAACTTTGAATAGAAGAAGAAGAGGGTGATGACAAACTATAGTCTACATACATATTCAATTAAAGAAAGTTACATTCCAATTAGAAAAACACATTGATACTTATATTAATATAACTACAGATAACCTATAGTCTACATACAAGTTCGATTAAAGAAAGTTACATTCCAATTAGAAAAAAACATTGATACTTACGGTGCCTTCGGAAAGTATTCAGACCCTTTGACTTTTTCCACATTTTGTTAGGTTACAGCCTTATTCTAAAATTGATTACATTGTCCCCCCCCCCCCATCAATCTACACACAATACCCCATAATAACAAAGCAAAAACTGTTTTTTAGAAATGCTAATTTATTAAAAATAAGAAACGGAAATATAACATTTACATAAGTATTCAGACCTTTTACTCAGTACTTTGTTGAAGCACCTTTGGCAGCGATTACAGCATCAGGTCTTCTTGGGTTTGACGCTACAAGCTTGACACCTGTATTTGGGGAGTTTCTCCCATTCTGCTCTGCAGATCCTCTCAAGCTCTGTCAGGTTGGATGCGGAGCGTTGCTGCACAGCTATTTTCAGGTATCTTCAGAGATGTTCGATCAGGTTCAAGTCTGGGCTCTGGCTGGGCAACTCAAGAACATTCAGAGACTTGTCCCGAAGCCACTCCTGCATTGTCTTGACTGTGTGCTTAGGGTTGTTGTCCTGTTGGAAGGTGAACCTTAGCCCCAGTCTGAGGTGCTGAGCGCTCTGGAGCAGGTTTTCATTAAGGATCTCTCTCCGTTAATCTTTTCCTCGATCCTGACTAGTCTCCCAGTCCCTGCCGCTGAAAAACATCCCCACAGCATTATGCTGCCACCACTATGCTTCACTGTAGGGATGGCCCCAGGTTTCCTCCAGACATGACACTTGGCATTCAGGACAAAGAGTTCAATCTTGGTTTTATTAGACCAGATAATCTAGTTTCTCATGGTCTGAGAGTCTTTTGGTGCCTTTTGGCAAACTCCAAGCAGGCTGCCATGTGCCTTTTACTGAGGAGTGGCTTCCATCTGGCCACTCTACCATAAAGGCCTGATTGGTGGAGTGCTGCAGAGATGGTTGTCCTTCTGGAAGGTTCTCCGATCTCCACAGAGGAACTCTAGAGCTCTATCAGACTGACCATCGGGTTCTTGGTCACCTCCCTGACCAAGGCCCTTCTCCCCCGATTGCTCAGTTTGGCAGGGTTCCAAACTTCTTCCATTTAAGAATGATGGAGGCCACTGTGTTCTTGGGGACCTTCAATGCTGCAGAAATGTTTTGGTCCCCTTCCCCAGATCTGTGCCTCGACACAATCCTGTCTCGGAGCTCTAAGGCCAATTCCTTCTACCTCATGGCTTGGTTTTTGCTCTGACACGCACTGTCAACAGTGGGACCTTATACAGACTTTTATTTATTTAATCCATTTTGGAATAAGGCTGTAACATAACACATTTTTGTGGGGGGAGAGGTGCGTGGGGGGCTGCCCGGGGAGCTGTTGATGTGGGGCCTTGCTCAAGGGTACAAGAGCAGAGAATTTAATTTCATTTTAAATGGCAAACCTCCAGTCGCTGGCTGGCCTCTCTAACAGCAAGGTAAGAGAATTTGCCAGTACGTCCAACTGGCCTCACAACCGCAGGCCACGTGTAACCACACCAGCCCAGGACCTCCACAACCGGCTTCTTCACCTGCGGAATCGTCTGAGACCAGCCAACCGGACAGCGGATGAAACTGAGGAGTATTTCTGTCTGTAATAAAGCCCTATTGTAGGGGAAAACTCATTCTGATTGGCTGGGCCTGGCTCCCCAGTGGGTGTGCCTATGCCCTTCCAGGTACACCCATGGCTGCGCCCCTGCCCAGACATGTGAAATCCATAGATTAGGATCTAATGAATTTATTGAAATTGACTGATTTCCTTATATGAACTACAACTAAATCAAATCTTTGAAATTGTTGCATGTTTAGTTTATATTTTTGTTCAGTATATATCAGTTCTATATATATGGTATACCGCATAGACTATGTATCAGTTCTATATATATGGTATACTACATAAACTATATATCAGTTCTATATATATGGTATACTATATAGACTATACATGTATGTCAGTTCTATATACAGTACCAGTCAAAAGTTTGGACACACCTACTCATTCCAGGGTTTTCTTCATTTTTACAATTTTTTACATTGTAGAATAATAATGAAGACATCAAAACTATGAAATAACACATGTGGAATCATGTAGTAACCATAAAAGTGTTAAACAAATCAAAATATATTTGAGATTTGAGATTTTTCAAAGTAGCCACCCTTTGCCTTGATGACAGCTTTTCACACTCTTGGCATTCGCTCAACCAGCTTCATAGTCACCTGGAATGTATTTCAATTAACAGGTGTGCCTTGTTAAAAGTTAATTTGTGGAATTTCTTTCCTTCTTAATGCATTTGAGCCGATCAGTTCTGTTATGATAAGGTAGGGTTGGTATACAGAACATAGCCCTATTTGGTAAAAGACCAAGTCCATATTATGGCAAGAACAGCTCAAATGAGCCAAGAGAAACGCCAGTCCATCATTACTTTAAGACATGAAGTCCTTTTAAAGTTTCTTCAAGTGCCGTCACAAAAACCATCAAGCGTTATGATGAAACTGGCTCTCATGAGGACCGCCACAGGAATGGAAGACCCAGAGTTATCTCTGCTGCAGAGGATCATTTCATTAGAGTTACCAGCCTCAGAAATTGAAGCACAAATAAACGCTTCACAGTTCAAGTAATAGACACATCTCAACATCAACTGTTCAGAGGAGAAATGTGTTCTTTGGTCTGGAGTCCAAATTGGAGCTTTTTGGTTCCAACCGCTGTGTCTATGTGAGACGCAGAGTAGGTGAACGGATAATCTCTGCATGTGTTTTTCCCACGGTAAAGCATGGAGGAGGAGGTGTGATGGTGTGGAGTGCTTTACTGGTGACACTGTCGTGATTTATTTCGAATTCAAGGCACACTTAACCAGCATGTCTACCACAGCATTCTGCAGCGATACGCCATCCCATCTGGTTTGCGCTTAGTGGGACTATCATTTGTTTTTCAACAGGACAATGACCCAACACACCTCCAGGCTGTGTAAGGGCTATTTGATCAAGATGGAGAGTGATGGAGTGCTGCATCAGATGACCTGGCCTCCACAATCCCTCGAACTCAACCAAATTGAGATGGGTTGGGATGAGTCGGACCGCAGAGTGAAGGAAAAGCAGCCAACAAGTTCTCAGCCTATGTGGGAACTCCTTCAAGACTGTTTGAAAAGCATTCCAGTTGAATCTGGTTGAGAGAATGCCAAGAGTGTGCAAAGCTGTCATCAAGGCAAAGGGTGGCTATTTGAAGAATCTCAAATATAAAATATATTTTTATTTTTATTTTGTTGAAAACTTTTTTGGTTACTACATGATTCCATATGTGTTATTTCATAGTTTTGATGTCTTCACTATTATTCTACAATGTAGAAAATAGTAAAAATAAAGAAAAACTCTTGAATGAGTAGGTGTTCTAAAACTTTTGACTGGTAGTGTATATATACAATGGGGAGAACAAGTATTTGATACACTGCCGATTTTGCAGGTTTTCCTACTTACAAAGCATGTATAGGTCTGTAATTTTTATCATAGGTACACTTCAACTGTGAGAGACGGAATCTAAAACAAAAATCCAGAAAATCACATTGTATGATTTTTAAGTAATTCATTTGCATTTTATTGCATGACATAAGTATTTGATCACCTACCAACCAGTAAGAATTCCGGCTCTCACAGACCTGTTAGTTTTTCTTTAAGAAGCCCTCCTGTTCTCCACTCATTACCTGTATTAACTGCACCTGTTTGAACTCATTACCTGTATAAAAGACACCTGTCCACACACTCAATCAAACAGACTCCAACCTCTCCACAATGGTCAAGACCAGAGACCTGTGTAAGGACATCAGGGATAAAATTGTAGACCTGCACAAGGCTGTGATGGGCTACAGGACAATAGGCAAGCAGCTTGGTGAGAAGGCAACAACTGTTGGCGCAATTATTAGAAAATGGAAGAAGTTCAACATGATGGTCAATCACCCTCGGTCTGGGGCACCATGCAAGATCTCACCTCGTGGGGCATCAATGATCATGAGGAAGGTGAGGGATCAGTCCAGAACTACACAGCAGGACCTGGTCAATGACCTGAAGAGAGCTGGGACCACAGTCTCAAAGAAAACCATTAGTAACACACTACGCCGTCATGGATTAAAATCCTGCAGCGCACGCAAGGTCCCCCTGCTCAAGCCAGCGCATGTCCAGGCCCATCTGAAGTTTGCCAATGACCATCTGGATGATCCAGAGGAGGAATGGGAGAAAGTCATGTGGTCTGATGAGACAAAAATATAGTTTTTTGGTCTAAAGTCCACTCGCCGTGTTTGGAGGAAGAAGAAGGATGAGTACAACCCCAAGAACACCATCCCAACCGTGAAGCATGGAGGTGGAAACATCATTCTTTGGGGATGCTTTTCTGCAAAGGGGACAGGACGACTGCACCGAATTCAGGGGAGGATGGATGGGGCCATGTATCGCGAGATCTTGGCCAACAACCTCCTTCCCTCAGTGAGAGCATTGAAGATGGGTCGTGGCTGGGTCTTCCAGCATGACAACGACCCGAAACACACAGCCAGGGCAACTAAAGAGTGGCTCCGTGAGAAGCATCTCAAGGTCCTGGAGTGGCCTAGCCAGTCTCCAGACCTGAACCCAATAGAAAATCTTTGGAGGGAGCTGAAAGTCCGTATTGCCCAGCGACAGTCCGAAACCTGAAGGATCTGGAGAAGGTCTGTATGGAGCAGTGGGCCAAAATCCCTGCTGCAGTGTGTGCAAACCTGGTCAAGACCTACAGGAAACGTTTGATCTCTGTAATTGCAAACAAAGGTTTCTCTACCAAATATTAAGTTCTGCATTTCTGATGTATCAAATACTTATGTCATGCAATAGAATGCAAATTAATTACTTAAAAATCATACAATGTGATTTTCTGGATTTTTGTTTTAGATTCCTTCTCTCACAGTTGAAGTGTACCTATGATAAAAATTACAGACCTCTACATGCTTTGTAAGTAGGAAAACCTGCAAAATCGGCAGTGTATCAAATACTTGTTCTCCCCACTGTATATATATATATATATATATATATATATATATATATATATATATATACACATACGGTACATACATTAGGAAACCTGGAGGATAGCCAGGTTTAACATTCAGAAAGAGTGCAGCTAAAGAATACATTTGAAGTAGAGTTAAATCTTTAGTGACAGGTAGCCTAGCGGTTGGAGAGGCCAGCCAGCTGTCACGGTCGTCGTTAATAGAGGAAGCGGACCAAAGCGCAGCGTGTCCAAGAAACATGACTTTATTGAAATAACGTAACCAAAACAAAAGACGACTCAATGAAGTCCAACAGTAACACTGACTGAAAAGGAACAAAAACCCACAAAACCAAGGTGAAACCACACAGTTTAAATATGGCTCCCAATCAGAGATAACGAGCCGACAGCTGTCACTCGTTACCTCCGATTGGGAGTCACATGAATACAAACAAGGAAGACAACCACCTAGACACCCCAACCAAACAGCACACAACAAAACGAACATACCCTATACCCAACCTAACCCACACAACACCCAACAATACAAACACACCCTGGTTCATAAACAACGTCCCGGAACCAGAGCGTGACAGTACCCCCCCCTAAAGGTGCGAACCCCGGGCGCACCAACATAAAGTCTAGGGGAGGGTCTGGGTGGGCGTCTGTCCACGGTGGCGGCTCTGGCCCCGGTCGTGATCCCCACCCCACCACAGTCACAAACTGCTTAAGTAGCCTCCTCCCACTGACCACCCTCCAAACTAACCCACCTGGATAAAGGGGCAGCTCCGGACGAAGAGGCAGCACCGGACTAAGGGACAGCACCGGACTAAGGGGCAGCACCGGACTAAGGGGCAGCACCGGGCTAAGGGGCAGCACCGGGCTAAGGGACAGCACCTGACTAAGGTGCAGCACCGGACTAAGGGGCAGCACCGGGCTAAGGGACAGTACCTGACTAAGGGGCAGCACCGGACTGAGGGGCAGATCCTGGCTGGCTGGCTCTGGCGGATCCTGGCTGGACGGCTCTGGCGGATCCTGGCTGGATGGCTCTGGCGGATCCTGGCTGGCGGAAGGCTCTGGCTGATCCTGTCTGGCAGAAGGCTCTGGCTGATCCTGTCTGGCGGAAGGCTCTGGCTGCTCCTGTCTGGCGGAAGGCTCTGGCTGATCCTGTCTGGCGGAAGGCTCTGGCTGCTCCTGTCTGGCGGAGAGCTCTAGCGGCTCCGGTCTGGCGGACGGCTCTGAAGGCTCATGGCAGACGGGCGGCTTTGCAGGCTCAGTACAGACGGGCAGTTCCTGCGGCGCTTGGCAGACGGACAGTTCAGACGGCGTTGGGCAGACGGGCAGTTCAGACCCCGTTGGGCAGACGGCAGACTCTGGCCGTCTGAGGCGCATCGTAGGCCTGGTGCGTGGTGCCGGAACTGGAGGTACCGGGCTGAGGACACGCATCTCAGGGCTAGTGCGGGGAGAAGCAACAGGGCATGCTGGACCCTGGGGACGCACCGTAGGCCTGATGCGTGGTGCCGGAACTGGAGGTACCGGGCTGAGGACACGCATCTCGGGGCTAGTGCGGAGAGCAACAACAGGACGCACAGGACTCTGGGGACACACAGGAGGCTTGGTGCGTGGTGTATGCACTGGTGGTAAAGGGCTGGAGACACGCACCATCGAGCCAGTGCGTGGAGGAGACACAGGGCTCTGAAGACGCACAGGAAACCTGGTGCGTGGTGTAGGTACTGGTGGTACTGGGCTGGAGCGAGGAGGTGGCGCCGGAAATACCGGACCGTGCAGGCGTACTGGCTCCCTTGAGCACTGAGCCTGCCCAACCTTACCTGGGTTGATGCTCCCCGTCGCCCGACCAGTACGGTGAGGTGGAATAACCCGCACCGGCCTATGTGGGCGAACCGGGAACACCATGCGTAAGGCTGGTGCCATGTACGCCGGCCCGAGGAGACGCACTGGTGACCTGCTGCGTGGGACCGGCTTCATGACATCCGGCTCAACACTCAATCTGGCCCGGCCGATACGTGGAGCTGGACTGTACCGAACCGGGCTATGCCTGCGTACAGGAGACACCATGCGCTCAACTGCGTAACACGGTGTCTGCCCGTACTCTCGCTCTCCACGGTCAGTCCAGGGAGTAGGCGCAGGTCTCCTACCTGACTTCGCCACACTCCCTCTTAGCCCCCCAAGAAATTTTTGGGTAGTACCCACGGGCTTCCAGCCTCGACTCCGTGCTGCCTCCTCATACCACCTCCTCTCGGCTTTAGCTGCCTCCAGCTCTTCACGAGGGCGGCGATATTCTCCCGGTTGTGCCCAAGGACCCTTTCCATCCAGTATCTCCTCCCATGTCCATGAATCCTTGATAGGCGTCCATAAATCCTGTTGCCGCTTGACACGCTGCTTGGTCCTTTTGTGGTGGGTTTTTCTGTCACGATCGTCTGAGGAAACGGACCAATACGCAGCGCGTGGAGTGAACATGATGACTTTATTTAAATAAAAGCAACCACGAAAACAACAAACAAATGACGATAGTGAAGTCCTACAGTGACTATGACTGAACCTGGAACAAAAACCCACAATTCCCACGGGAAAACAAACAGAATAAATATGGCTCCCAATCAGAGATAACGAGCCGACAGCTGACACTCGTTACCTCCGATTGGGAGTCATCGACCAAACCTAGAAACAAACCCCACAGAACTGCAAACATAGAAATACACCCAAATTCCAACATAACCAAACCAAACCCCAACAAAACAAATACACCCTGGCTCAAATATAAAAGTCCCGGAGCCAGAGTGTCACACCAGCGACCAGAGGGTTGCCATTTCAAATCAAATTCCCTGCTCTAGTACCATTGTACAGTGCATTCGGAAAGTATTCAGACCCCTTGAATTTTTCCACATTTTGTTACGTTACAGCCTTATTCTAAAATGGATTATTATTTTTTTATCTCTCATCAATCTACACACAATACCGCATAAAGACAAAGCGAAAAACAGGTTTTTATAAATATTTGCAAAAATAAAAAGAGAAAAACAGAAATACCTTATTTACAGAAAAATTCAGACCCTTTGCTATGACACTCGAAATTGACGTCAGGTGCATTCTGTTTCCATTGATCATCCTTGAGATGTTTCTAGAACTTCATTGGAGTCCACCTGTAGTAAATTCAATTGATTGCACATGATTTGGAAAGGCACACCCATGTCTATATAAGGTCCCACAGTTGACAATATATGTCAGAGCAAAACCCAAGCAATGAGGTCAAAATAATTATCCGTAGAGCTCCGAGACAAGATTGTGTCGAGGCAAAGACCTGGGGAAGGGTACCAAAACATGTCTGCAGCATTGAAAGTCCCCAAGAACATAGTAGCCTCCATCATTCTTCAATGGAAGAAGTTTGGAACCACCAATACTCTTCCTAGAGCTGGCCACCTGGCCAAACTGAGAAATCGGGGGAGAAGGGCCTTGGTCAGGGAGGTGACCAAGAACCCGATGGTCAATCTGATAGAGCTCCAGAGTTCCTCTGTGGAGATGGGAGAACCTTCCAGAAGGACAACCATCTCTGTAGTATTGAAGGTCCCCAAGAACACAGTGGCCTCCATCATTCTTCAATGGAAGAAGTTTGGAACCAGCAATACTCTTCCTAGAGCTGGCCACCCGGCCAAACTGAGCAATCAGGGGAGAAGGTTATTGGTCAGGGAGGTGACCAAGAACCCGATGGTCACTCTGACAGAGCTCTAGAGTTCTTCTGTGGAGATGGGAGAACCTTCCAGAAGGTCAACCATCTCTGCAGCACTCCACCAATCAGAAGTTAGGAACCAGCAATACTCTTCCTAGAGCTGGCCACCCGGCCAAACTGAGCAATCGGGGGAGAAGGTTCTTGGTCAGGGAGGTGACCAAGAACCCGATGGTCACTCTGAGTGAGCTCCAGAGTTCCTCTGTGGAGATGGGAGAACCTTCCAGAAGGACAACCATCTGTGCAGCACTCCACCACTCTGGCCTTTATGGTAGAGTGTCCAGACGGAAGCCACTCCTCAGTAAAAGGCACATGCCAGTCCGCTTGGAGTTTGCCAAAAGGCACCTAAAGGACTCAGACCATCAGAAACTAGATTATCTGGTCTGATGAAGCCAATATTGAACTCTTTGGCCTGAATGCCGAGCGTCACGTCTGGAGGAAACCTGGCACCATCCCTACGGTGAATCATTGTGTTGGCAGCATGGGGGCGATGTTTTTCAGCAGCAGGGACTGGAAGACTAGTCAGGATAGAGGGATGAATAAAAAACTGCTCCAGAGCTGTCAGGACATCAGACTGTGGTGAAGGTTCACCTTCCAACAGGACAATAGCCCTAAGCACACAGCCAAGACAATGCAGGAGTGGCTTCTGGACAAGTCTCTGAATGTCCTTGAGTTGCCCAGCCAGAGCCTGGACTTGAACCCAATCGAACATATCTGGTTGAGAGAATGCCAATAGTGTGCAAAGCTGTCATCAAGGCAAAGTGTAGCTACTTTGAAGAATCTCAAATATAAAATATGTTTTGATTTGTTTATCACTTTTTTGGTTACTGCATGATTCCATATGTGTTATTTCATGGCTTTGATGTCTTCACTATTATTCTACAATGTAGAAAATAGTTAAAATAAAGAAAAACCCTTGAATGAGTAGGTGTGTCCAAACTTTTGACTGATACTGTATATGTGTTTTTTATATATTTATTTTTTGGGGGGAGTAGGCACAAAACCTCCTCCAAACTTTCATTAATTTTTTAAACCAGTACCTGTTACCTTCAAACGAGTCCCTTGACACCTGTGGGGGTCGAAGAGCATTTGTCAAATCCTTTTGTGAGAATACTGATTTTCTGGATGTCTCATGTTCTGGCAAACACCGCTGTAGACCACCTTTCACTGCAGATGCGGACGGCCGCCATAGGCGGATGTGGTGGATTGAGACGCAGCCCATTCAAAAAATAAATATCTAACTTAAACTGACAGATTTTAATGTTTTTTTTTTAAGGATTAATATAATAACAATAGACTCTAGCGGGTTTTAAGATAGTGATGAGAACTCTAACAAATGTTGGTCATTGTATGTAATATTTTGTTAATGACTGTCACAAACAGCGAGCATTTCCACTGGCTTTGTCATGCATACTTGTAGTGCGAAACCACTTCCATTCTGTAACACTATGAAGAGGTTTTGTAGGTACCACCTGAGCTCTGAGTCCAGAGAAGCTGCTACTCTGATTATAGGGTATAGACTGCATCTGCAGTCAGTGGCATCACATCCCGCTGGGCTAAGTGGTGGTTAAGACACAGTGCATCCTGGGTAGTCTCAGACGAGGAAGTGGGCATGCCGAAGATGTGCTACGTTGGATTCCACTGAAAGGGAGCAAAACAAATAAGAGTATGGGAAAAAAAGAAAGAGGGAGATTAATCCAGAAGATTATGTTAGGATTGAGTATGTGTATATTGTTGTTGAATGTATCAATGATGTTTTTAGCCTAGCACTGCTAGCTAGCAGGGAAAGGTTGTGTTGTGAGGTAGTGGAGGGGAGCACAGGATAAAGGAGGGTGATGGAAAGTGATAGTTCACATTGCCTTTGTAATCACAGTGTTAGCTCAGACATCTGCAGGAGGTGAGTAGTAATATTTGTCCTAGCACAACATTTGCTTTTGGCCCCGTGTTACAAGACAATGGCCACCCTCTGGTGTGGGAGGGCTGTTGTTTTCCTTATCTGCTGTATGTCCTTAATCACACAGAGCAGAGATCCTCTATCTAAATGGAGCAGAATTTAGACTGAAGAGAAAAACAGGGTGGAATCAGCAGACAGAGATCAAATCTGTAGACCCCGATAACAATAAAGATACACACAATTTAAATAAAATAAATGATGGCTATTTAAATATCTATTTTCACTTGGATCATTTTATAAAGGCCCAATGCATGGTGCTACAGTGCCTTCGGAAAGTATTCAGACCCCGTGACTTTTTTCACATTTTCTTACGTTACAGCCTTATTCTAAAATGGATTTGAAAAAAAAAATCCTCAGCAATCTACACACAATACCCCGTAAAGACAAAGCAAAAACAGGTTTTTATAAATATTTGCAAAAATAAAACAGAAAAACAGAAATACCTTATTTAGTACTAAGACCCTTTGTTATGAGACTCGAAATTGCGCTCAGGTGCATCCTGTTTCCATTGATCATCCTTGAGATGTTTCTACAACTTGATTGGAGTCCACCTGTGGTCAATTCAATTGATTGGACATTATTTGGGAAGGCACACACCTGTCTATGTAAGGTCCGACAGTTGACAGTGCATGTCAGAGCAAAAACCAAGCCATGAGGTCGAAGGAATTGTCCATATAGCTCTGAGACAGGATTGTGTCGAGACACAGATCTGGGGAAGGATACCAACACATTTCTGCAGCATTGAAGGTCCCCAAGAACACAGTGGCCTCCATCATTCTTCAATGGAAGAAGTTTGGAACCAGCAATACTCTTCCTAGAGCTGGCCAAACTGAGCAATCGGAGGAGAAGGTTCTTGGTCAGGGAGGTGACCAAGAACCCGATGGTCACTCTGACAGAGCTCTAGAGTTCTTCTGTGGAGATGGGAGAACTTTCCAGAAGGTCAACCATCTCTGCAGGACTCCACCAATCAGGCCTTTATGGTAGAGTGACCAGACGGAAGCCACTCCTCAGTAAAAGGCACATGACAGCCCACTTGGAGTTTGCCAAAAGGCACCTAAAGACTCTCAGACTATGAGAAACAAGATTCTCTGGTCTGATGAAACCAAGATTGAACTCTTTTGCCTGAATGCCAAGCGCCACATCTGGAGGAAACCTGGCACCATCCCTACGGTGAAGCATGGTGGTGGCAGCATCATGCTGTGGGGATGTTTTTCAGCGGCAGGGACTGTGAGACTAGTCAGGATCGAAGCAAAGATGAACGGAGCAAAGTACAGAGAGATCCTTGATGAAACCTGCTCCAGAGCACTCAGAACCTCACACTGGGGCGAAGGTTCACTTTTCAACAGGGCAACGACCCTAAGCACACAGCCAAGACAACGCAGGAGTGGCTTCGGGACAACTCTCTGAATGTCCTTGAGTGGCCCAGCCAGAGCCCGGACTTGAACCCGTACTAACATCTCTGGAGAGACCTGAAAATAGCTGTGCAGCTGTAAGGTTCTGTATTTATTTTCTTAGTTCACCTTGTGTTCTTGAACATAGCCCTGTTTCTATGTGTTCATGAACGTAGCCCTGGCTTTCATTTTTGTTCATTGATTTCACCTGTGTTAGTTACTCACCTGGTCTCATCAGCTCCTTATTTAGTTCAGTTCTTTCTGTTTGTGCCTTGTGAGGTATTGTTCGTTTTGACTCCACTAAGCCTTTTCCTAGCTCGTTTGTGAGAACCAGTTTTAGCCTTCCGTCCTAGTTTTGTTTCACCTGCCTGTTTGCCTACCTGTGTTTGACCATTGACTGCCTGTGACCACGATTCCTGCCTTCTGCGAAGGCGTAATACACACCTGCCGTGCTCTGCGCATGAATCTACACCTTTTTCTCCCTGAGCATTCATTACAGCAGCAACACTCCCCATCCAACCTGACAGAGCTTGAGAGGATCTGCAGAGAAGAATGAGAGAAATTCCCCAAATACAGATGTGCCAAGCTTGTAGCATCATACCCCAAGAAGAATCAAGGCTGTAATCCCTGCCAAAGGTGCTTCAACAAAGTACTGAGTAAAGTGTCTGAATACTTATGTAAATTTAATATTTTCATTTTTTATTTGAAATACATTTTCAAAAATTTCTAAAAAAACAATTTTTGCCTTGTCATTATGGGGTATTGTGTTTAGTGTGATGTGGGGAAAAACAACAACAACTTAATCCATTTTAGAATAAGGCTGTAACGTAACAAAATGTGGAAAAGGTCAAGGGGTTTGAATACTTTCTGAATGCACTGGATAGTGTACTGTAGATATAATGGACAATGTAGCGAACTGCAGCACTACCTGTCCGATTCAATGTCAGGGCTTTATCATAGATTTTCTGTCCACCTCGTTAGGGCAACACCACCGGAGGCTTGGATTCTGCGGATGGACCGAGGGAGGGTAGAGATGGGTGGATCGGGGTACCTGCTGTTAGTGGTGGAAGGCCAGAGAACAGGGTCACTGACGGGATTGATACAGAACACAGGCTTTACCTGCAGAATAGCAACACCATGCACATTCTCTCCGTGCAAGGCCCAGTGTGAAGGTGTTTGCAGCATGCATTGTTAACAATCTCTCTGGATCAATATATCGGACCAAAACTTGTTTAAGGTATCAAACTTCCTGCCCAGTATACAGAATGTAAACAATAACATAAATATAAACAAGACAAATAACATGTTACCTAATATTGTCACTAGAATAGCCAACCAACCACAATATACAGTGTGTGGACAATGAGGCACAGTGCACAACTATCCACACACTGGTGCATGTAGAATAAAACAGTACACATTTACTTTTATCTTACTTTTCCCTGGGTCAACTGAATGGATACAACATGAAAGCACGTTAGCATCAAGAGAAGAGCAAGGAAAAGGAAACTTGAAGTGGGAGTAGGCGTGGGAGAGATATTTGGCAATAATGGTTGAGCATGACTCAAACCATTATATTTCTCTTTTCATCTTTTCTTATTGATACATTATTCAACAACCCTGGTGATATCTCACCTTACAATACTAGTATATGTCATGTATTATAAATCACCTGATGTACAATACTATTATGCATTACATATAAAGTCTGTTCAACATGCTTTGTGAGAATGTTGCATGAATGTTGCAGGAAAAAAGGTCCCTGTGGCAAAACAAATCCCAATCAAGTGATTACCAACAGAGGTGTGGATGTATCATGATTGCCACCAGAGGTGTGGATGTATCATGATTGCCACCAGAGGTGTGGATGTAGTGTGGATGTATCATGATTGCCATCAGAGGTGTGGATGTATCATTATTACCACCAGAGGTGTGGATGTATCATGATTGCCACCAGAGGTGTGGATGTATCATGATTACCACCAGAGGTGTGGATGTATCATGATTGCCACCAGAGGTGTGGATGTATCATGATTGCCACCATAGGTGTGGATGTATCATGTAAACAATGAATGGGGATGGGCCACAGCTAGCTCATACAAACGACTTCTGATGGCTACTGTTATTGTAGGAATTACCTGGGTTTTGTAACCAATTTGCTATCCTTCATACCTACCATGAGGCACATGAGTGGGAGTGAATTGAAGGAACTCTAAATCAATATGTCTAGTACAGAGGGAAAAAAAGAGAGGGAGAGAGAGAGAGAGAGAGAGAGAGAGAGAGAGAGAGAGAGAGAGAGAGAGAGAGAGAGAGAGAGAGAGAGAGAGAGAGAGAGAGAGAGAGAGAGAGAGAGAGAGAGAGAGAGAGAGAGAGAGAGAGAGAGAGAGAGGCAGGGATAGAGAGGTCAAGTTCCTGTTGGCCTATAGACTACATAACACGGGACAACAGGAAGGGTGGAGGACAAATTTACATAACCTGGAACGGAATAAAAAAACAGAGTGAGTGTAAGTAGGGAGATGGGGGAGGATAAGTAATTATCCTTTCAAGCCTAATTTGAGGTGCTGTTTGAAATTAACCTATGCAAATCAGTGGGCTACATCACGCCACCACAGTGAGGACTGCGGTGACTCAGCTGCAGCCAGAACAGGTTGGGTGTGTTGTTTAACTTCACATCATGATCGCCAATCCCTCATGTTGCCATTGTTGCACAAGCAAGAGATACACTGTCCATAGGGTGACCACATGTCCCAGATTGTGCGGGACAGTCCCACGTTTTGGCCCAAGTCCCATGTTTCGCAATCAAACAATCATGTCCCACCTTAATCAACTAATTAAAACAAAAAAAGGTTGATTTGTCCCATATTTCAGTCAGACATTCCAACCGGTCTCTCTTTGCAGTCACGTTGTGCTTATGGCAACATATATATATTATAATCGTTGAGATCTGATAATCTGAACGAGACGTAGGCCGATGCCATACAGTCAACCAATCAATTTTGTCAAATACTTTCAGGCTAAATTCCAGCTAAGTTTGGAGAGGACAGTTAACTACTGACAGAAAGCGTGCTTCTACCGAAGAGCTACACATGTAAGCATGCCTAAATAGCTGTGTTAGACTGAAAGATACAAGGTCATTTCGTCAAACTTGTGAGGCGCTCCATGCTCTTTAGTTGCTCATTCAAAATAGTACTACGCTATGTGTGCTTCAATTAGATGTCTGTGTATGTATCGGGGTGCTGCCAACATGTAGCTAAACTGTCCTGTTAATGTCCCGCAAATTCATCCAAATTTTCCCGCATGTGGGTATTTAAAACGTTGTCACCCTAGATGCTGCTGAGGATATATGCTGAACTTGCGGTTGAGAATAAATGTAATACATTACAGTAAATTGGGATGGGGTTTTTAGGATATGTATTAATTCTGCTAGCAACAGTTTATGTTCTCTGCTCTTTCATACCGTGATATTATGCAGATCTAACATGTGGGGGGATATGATAATTATTTCACATTAATAAGATTCTCACAGGAGCTGTCTATTGGATTATCATTTAGACTGGCCTAAAGCCACTCTTGACCCTGGCTAACCTCTGCTACAGTTTAAAGAATAATCTTTCCCCTGTGTGTGTGTGTGTGTGTGTGTATGTGTGTGTGTGTGTGTGTGTGTTTGAGTCCATGCTTGTGTGTGTATTGTGAACAACAAATATTCCTCAAGTGCGTGTGTGTGTGTGTGTTTGCAAGTAGATAATATGTGTGCGTTTACATTTATAATTGTTTCTTCAAAAGTGCTCCTGAGGCGGAATGAAGACAAACGGGGAGCTGCGTGGCAGAGGGGGCACATGTTTAACTGGAGGAGATGAAATGAAAAGTGGTGATTTCCCTGACGACTGCTCCCTCTTAGCAGCTGCTTGCCTCTCTTTGTGCCGAACGCTCCTAGTGTTTATTTATTTGTTTACGGTGCTTTCTTGCCCCCTGTTCATTTCCCAACACCCTTTGGTCCGCCTTTCATTCTTGTTCCAGTTCTCCCTTCACCCAGTCCCTCTCACTCCGTACCCAGACTCAGAACTATTCTTTCTTAACCTCTCTTTCTCTACATGGGTTCATATAGTATTTCTTTTTGTTCAAATACCTTGAGCATTTGATTGAGCCTGCCTGGAGTACCAGATGGATGGGGTTTGTACTTTTGGGGCTATTCCATTGCTTCCAATGTGCCAGTTAAGCTCAGGCAATCACAGCTAATGTCTGAAAGAAAATATATACCATTTGAACCCAGGTCTGCTCACCGATCTGTATATCCACCCAGAACCTTGGTCATTGGGTCACAGTATGAACCGTTTGCTTCTTTCTAATCAGCTTGTGATCTAAATGCTAATGAAGAAGGGGCGGAGGCTGTCTGAGGAACGTATTAACTCCTTGGCTGAGTTTGATGAACAGCCCTCAGCATGGGAAGTAAATGGTGAAGTGGGGCATTGGAGTGATGTGATTACACTGATTCATTAGTCTTAATTTATTCTGTCATTTTCTTTTTTTTTGCCACACAACTTCTGCAACCTCGAGTGATCACATTGGTATTCATTCCTGGCGGGGGTGCGTTCAAGACCCTGTAGTGCTGTTTATTCCTGGCGTGGGTGTATTCAAGACCTTGTGGTGCTATTTATTCCTGGCGGGGGTGCGTTCAAGACCGAGTGGTGCTGTTTATTCCTGGCAGAGGTGTGTTCAAGACCCTGTGGTGCTGTTTATTCCTGGCGGAGGTGTGTTCAAGACCAGTGGTGCTGTTTATTCCTGGCAGGGGTGTGTTCAAGACCCTGTGTGTTTTCCTACAAATTAACCCGTGGTGCTGTTTTCAACCCCGGCGGTCAAAATCCTTGTTGCTGTTTATCCTGGCGGGGTGCAAGACGGGTGCTGTTTATTCCTGGCAGGGGTGCGTTCAAGACCCTGTGGTGCTGTTTATTTTAACGTGTTGCTAACTTGTTTAAAGTATCTGTGAAGATCTGTTGAGATGTGCTGGTGCACTCTGGAGTAGACGTGGTTATGGTGACAAGTTGGGACTGTAATAAGATAATAAGATAATAAGATAATAAGATAATAAGATAATATGATAATAAGATAATAAGATAATAAGATAATATGATAATAAGATAATAAGATAATATGATAATAGGATAATAGGATAATAATACAATATGATAATAAGATAATATGATAATATGATAATAAGATAATAAGATAATAAGATAATATGATAATAAGATAATATGACAATAAGTATAATATGATAATAAGATAATAAGATACTAGGATAATATGATAATATGATAATACGATAATATGATAATAAGATAATAAGATAATAAGATAATATGATAAGAAGATAATAAGATAATAAGATAATAAGATAATATGATAATAAGATAATATGATAATATGATAATAAGATAATATGATAATATGATAATAAGATAATAAGATAATAAGATAATATGATAATAAGATAATATGACAATAAGATAATATGATAATAAGATACTAGGATAATATGATAATATCATAATATGATAATAAGATAATATGATAATATGATAATAAGATAATATGATAATATGATAATAAGATAATATGGTAATAAGATAATAAGATTATATGGTAATAAGATAATATGATAATATGATAATAGCTACAATAAGTTAAGTCAGGCAGGTCTACCTACTCCCCTTTCTTTGAAAATCACCCTGATGTGTTGAAAGCTCAAATCTGACATGTTTTGCACCAAAAACTATTTGAGTAGTGATGGAAGCAAACGGAAGCGTTTGATGTCACTGTTTCCCAATGACACCCAAGGACATTCAAAAATACCCAAACATATGCTGAAGTGACATCACACGATGAAAAACCATTGAAAGATAAACCCCAAAAACCTTCAAAAAAATTAAGGTCACCTTTAGTGGAGAAAACATTTTGAAATGAAGGCAATCTCTATCCTTTTAAAATGGAAATGCGCTCAGCTTGCACCTTTGAAGAAATCATGTTATTAGGAATCCAGTGTTGGCATTGGATGAGGCGACCATTTTGATGCAGAGTTGGTACTCTTTCCTCACCTTTTTCTCCCTCTCTGACTGTGTGTCGGTGGTGAGGGTTCAGTGTGAAAAGGTCAGTGTGTTCCCATCATGGTCACACCTGCCCAGTGACAGCCGGATATCATTGCTACTTAAACACACCACACTGACGCGCACGTGCATCCACACGCACGTACGCACACACACACACACACACACACGCACGCTCGCAGGCACGTACACACACGCAAGCACGCGCGCGCACACACACACACACACACACTCCATTACGATGCAGCCTATCAATCATTTTCACAGGCTTTACTGTGAAAGAGAAATACCATTATTTTCCCATCTCAAATAAAGACTTACTGAGGACACAAAGATATCAGTGGACATTTTTTAATAAATGGAGCCAGCTTCAGGGGGAGCTTTTGTAGTTCTGGGTGAGCCAAACAACAGTACAACTATAACCATTTTTAACCGACAGTACGTATTGTGTTTAGCAGTGGAGGCTCCTCAGAAGAGGAAGGGGAGGCCCATCCTCCTCAGTGAATTTCATTAAAATAAAAATAACAACAAATTTAAAAGTTATCTTTTTTTAGATAAAACTATACTCAAAATATTCACGTCACCAAATTATTGATTAAAACATACTGTTTTGCAAGGAAGGTCTACAGTAGCCTCAACAGCACTTTGTAGGGTCGCACATTTACATTTACATTTACGTCATTTAGCAGACACTCTTATCCAGAGCGACTTACAAATTGGTGCATTCACCTTATAACCGGAAGGTGGTGAGTGACTCCGCTGTCCTGGCGTCGTGAGGGAGCTTGTTCCACCATTGGGGTGCCAGAGCAGCGAACAGTTTTGACTGGGCTGAGCGGGAACTGTGCTTCCGCAGAGGTAGGGGAGCCAGCAGGCCAGAGGTGGATGAACGCAATGCCCTCGTTTGGGTGTAGGGACTGATCAGAGCCTGAAGGTACGGAGGTGCCGTTCCCCTCACAGCTCCGTAGGCAAGCACCATGGTCTTGTAGCAGATACGAGCTTCAACATTTACATTTACATTTTAGTCATTTAGCAGACGCTCTTATCCAGAGCGACTTACAGGAGCAATTAGGGTTAAGTGCCTTGCTCAAGGGCACATTTACGTCATTTAGCAGACGCTCTTATCCAGAGTGACTTACAAGTTGGTGCATTCACCCTATAGCCAGTGGGAAAACCACTTTACACTTTTTTTTTTTTGGGGGGTAGAAGGATTACTTTATCCTATCCCAGGTATTCCTTAAAGAGGTGGGGTTTCAAATGTCTCCGGAAGGTGGTGAGTGACTCCGCTGTCCTGGGGTCGTGAGGGAGCTTGTTCCACCATTGGGGTGCCAGAGCAGCGAACAGTTTTGACTGGGCTGAGCGGGAACTATGCTTCCGCAGAGGAAGGGGAGCCAGCAGGCCAGTGGAGTGTGCGGAGGAGCGGGGTGACGTGAGAGAACTTGTGAAGGTTGAACACCAGACGGGCTGCGGCATTCTGGGTGAGTTGTAGGGGTTTAATGGCACAGGCAGGGAGCCCAGCCAACAGCGAGTTGCAGTAATCCAGACGGGAGATGACAAGTTCCTGGATTAGGACCTGTGCCGCTTCCTGTGTAAGGCAGGGTCGTACTCGCTGAATGTTGTAGAGCATGAACCTACAGGATCGGGTCACCGCCTTGATGTTAGCGGAGAACGACAGGGTGTTGTCCAGGGTCACGCCAAGGCTCTTCGCACTCTGGGAGGAGGACACAACGGAGTTGTCAACCATGATGGCGAGATCGTGGAACGGGCAGTCCTTCCCCGGGAGGAAGAGCAGCTCCGTCTTGCCAAGGTTCAGCTTGAGGTGGTGATCCGTCATCCATACTGATATGTCTGCCAGACATGCAGAGATGCGATTCGCCACCTGGTTATCAGAAGGGGGGTTCTCCATGGTGTAGCCGGAGGACAGCTAGCTTCTATCCTCCTCGGGGTACATTTACTTCAATACAATACCTAGGAGGCTCATGGTTCTCACCCCCTTCCATAGACTTACACTTAAACATACCTGAATTAGTCCAATAGAAACTCTTGTCTGCAACTGTTGAACTAATGATTACACCCTAGATCAGCTAGATACAGGCAAGAGTGTTCAAGGCAGTATTGAATGTGTCACTGTCTGTAAACTTGATTACTCAAATTTCTCTCGACCTACATTGTAAACTTTCATTCATAGGCTAGGTCAACCTCATGATGGGTATAGGGCAAATTGGAGTATCATGTAGAAGCCTAAACCTATTGATTTTACATTGAACTGTGTGAATATAATATGAATGACAGTCATCCAATATGCTGTAATAGAAATAAGGCCATGCTCATATATATTTTTTTGTGTTCTCCCTAATCTTAAACTGCACCGACCGCCACTGGTGTTTAGTCTTTCTGAGCAAATACCTCCAAGAACACTTGTTCCAAATTATTATTAGGGATTCAATTCTACCTAGCAGATCAGATGGGACTTCATTGTGCTGTTTGGGATGGAGAGGTAGAGGTAACCGGGGACAACATGTTAACATCAGATCACAACATTGATCCCAAGATCACAATATGCTAATCTGATCTTGTTTATATTTCTAATTAATAATGCCACGAGCACCACAGAAGAAAATCTGATTTGTAGAATGAGTAAAACTAGCTGCAATTGTAAAAGCCCCTCACTCAAAATAGATAAATAAACAGGCAAATGGGATGAGAGGAATATGAGAAATAAGAATTGGGTAACACCGTTTAGTCCAATTAGGGGAAGGGTGGTAGGGTTAGTGGAAAATTAAAAAGATGTGTATATATCTACAGTACCAGTCAAAAGTTTGGACAAACCTACTCATTCAAGGGTTTTTCTTTATTTTTACTGTTTTTTTTTACATTGTAGAATAATAGTGAAGACATCAAAACTATGAAATAACACATATGGAATCATGTAGTAACCAAAAAAGTGTTAAACAAATCAAAATACATTTTATATTTGAGATTCTTCAAAGCAGCCACCTTTTGCCTTGATGACAACTTTGCACATTCTTGGCATTCTCTCAACCAGCTTCATGAGTTAGTCACCTGGAACCCATTTCAATTAACGTGACTTAACGTGACTTCTTAAAAGTGAATTAGAAAATAGTAGGTGTGTCCAAACTTTTGACTGGTGCTGTATATATACACTGCCCAAAAAAGTAAAGGGAACACTAAAATAACACACCCTAGATCTGAATGAATGAAATAATCTTATTAAATACTTTTTTCTTTACATAGTTGAATGTGCTGACAACAAAATCACACAAAAATTATTAATGGAAATCAAATTTATCAACCCATGGAGGTCTGGATTTGGAGTCACCCTCAAAATTAAAGTGGAAAACCACACTACAGGCTGATCCAACTTTGATGTAATGTCCTTAAAACAAGTCAAAATGAGGCTCAGTAGTGTGTGTGGCCTCCACGTGCCTGTATGACCTCCCTACAACGCCTGGGCATACTCCTGATGAGGTGGCGGATGGTCTCCTGAGGGATCTCCTCCCAGACCTGGACTAAAGCATCCGCCAACTCCTGGACAGTCTGTGGTGCAATGTGGCATTGGTGGATGGAGCGAGACTTGATGTCCCAGATGTGCTCAATTGGATTCAGGTCTGGGGAACGGGCGGGCCAGTCCATAGCATCAATGCCTTCCTCTTGTAGGAACTGCTGACACAGTCCAGCCACATGAGGTCTAGCATTGTCTTGCATTAGGAGGAACCCAGGGCCAACCACACAAGCATATGTTCTCACAAGGGGTCTGAGGATCTCATCTCGGTACCTAATGGCAGTCAGGCTACCTCTGGCGAGCAAATGGAGGGCTGTGCGGCGCCCCCAAGAAATGCCACCACACACCATGACTGACCCACCGCCAACCCGGTCATGCTGGAGGATGTTGCAGGCAGCAGAACGTTCTCCACGGCGTCGCCAGACTCTGTCACGTCTGTCACATGTGCTCAGTGTGAACCTGCTTTCATCTGTGAAGAGCACAGGGCGCCAGTGGCGAATTTGCCAATATTGGTGTTCTCTGGCAAATGCCAAACGTCCTGCATGGTGTTGGGCTGTAAGCACAACCCCCACCTGTGGACGTCGGGCCCTCATACCACCCTCATGGAGTCTGTTTCTGACCATTTGAGCAGACACATGCACATTTGTGGGCTGCTGGAGGTCATTTTGCAGGGCTCTGGCAGTGCTCCTCCTGCTCCTCCTTGCACAAAGGCAGAGGTAGCAGTCCTGCTGCTGGGTTGTTGCCCTCCTACGGCCTCCTCCACATCTCCTGATGTACTGGCCTGTCTCCTGGTAGCGCCTCCATGCTCTGGACACTACGCTGACAGACACAGCAAACCTTCTTGCCACAGCTCGCATTGATGTGCCATCCTGGATGAGCTGCACTACCTGAGCCACTTGTGTGGGTTGTAGACTCCGTCTCATGCTACCACTAGAGTGAAAGCACCGCCAGCATTCAAAAGTGACCAAAACATCAGCCAGGAAGCATAGGAACTGAGAAGTGGTCTGTGGTCACCACATGCAAAACCAGTCCTTTATTGGGGGTGTCTTGCTAATTGCCTATCATTTCCACCTGTTGTCTATTCCATTTGCACAACAGCATGTGAAATGTATTGTCAATCAGTGTTGCTTCCTAAGTGGACAGTTTGATTTCACAGAAGTGTGATTGACTTGGAGTTAGATTGTGTTGTTTAAGTGTTCCCTTTATTTTTTGAGCAGTGTATATATATATATATATATATATATATATATATATATATATATTTAAACATATGGGGGATTGGAAATGATGCAGACAATCACATTGATGGAAGCTACAATATATCTGCAATATTAAAGCTGATCTACCCCCTAAAAAAATTATAATAATTAAAACAAACCCGATCATAACGCTTTTTAACATGTGTAATAACGTGTTTGTCTTTGACTTCTACGACTGCAACTTGCTGAACTGAGCGTGAAGTCATGGGGAACCAATGGTCCAACCATTACGTAGCATCTTATTAACCAGTTAGTAGCCTGGTGTTGTATGATGACAGTGGTACAGGTAGCCTGACTTGTTGGAGGGGATGCTAGCACTGCTAGCCTGGAATGAAACATGTCAAAATGTGTAAATGTGTACATGCATCATGGAATAGGCGATGCCCTGCTCTGAAGAAAACTATTATCGTAAAATAGAGAAGCGGTGCATTTGTAAAAAGACAAATTCAGCAACTGGTATCTCTCTCTCTCTCTCTCTCTCTCTCTCTCTCTCTCTCTCTCTCTCTCTCTCTCTCTCTCTCTCTCTCTCTCTCTCTCTCTCTCTCTCTCTCTCTCCCCCCCCCTCCCCCTCTCAGCTAAGGCATATTTGTATTCCTGACAAAGTGAGATATGTCCATAAAAGTCCCTCCAACTTCCCATCGAGATAAAACTGTGAAGACTGAATTACTTATTCTGTTTCTTCATGTCAAAACACTCCTTCTCCTACTCTAGTGTGCTCAGATATTCTCTTTCTCAGGTCTGACATTTTCGCAGAAGATATAGGGTTTTCTTGGTGAAGTGTTTGGAAAGAGTCACAACTAATAGTTAGATGAATGTTCTTGTGACCCAGGGGCTGTGAGAGTTTTAGCTACCTCTCTTGTACACACATTCAATGTACACAAATCAGTAGCAGGATAAGTGGATACTTGTCTGCTTTGTACGTGAAGGTAAGAAGACACGTGTGCTCACTCTTCCAGTTTGTCTCACCATGCAGTGTCCACTCCGATGACCTCAATCTCTCGCTTAAGTTGACTCCTGTCATAATACATCTTGTCAACCTGTTGTTTCACATCAGATCATTGTCCTTCTGATCCCTAGCATTGTCATCATTGCCTTTTCTCTTACAAATCCCTGACTCCCCCTAAGTCCAATTTGTTTTTTTGAAGGCTATACAACATTTGATTGCACTGTTGTATTTCATTTTGGGTGTTTTCTCAGAAAGCAGCGCGTGCCTGAGGCTGCTGGGCGGTTGGTTGGCTGAGTACATGTTGTGCTTGGTGAGCTCCTTTATTGCCTGGCATTGGTCGAATGTAATTATCTCTAGCGATGGTTTGCTCTGGCTACATGTGAGTTCCTCTCTCTGTCTCGCTGGCTGCGTTTACACAGGCAGCCCAATTCTGATATTTTCTCCACTTATTGGTCTTTTGACCAATCACACCAGATATTTTTCAGAGCTGATCTGATTGGTCAAAAGAGCAATTAGTGAAAAAAAAAGATCAGAATTGAGCTGCCTGTGTAAACGTAGCCGCTGCCTCTCTTTCTCTCTTGATGTCCTTGTATTTTTTCATCCAATTCTCTCTGTTTCTGTTCCTGTTTTCCTCATTACTCACTCTGTTTGTGATCCTATGTTGTTCTGGCAGTCTAAATGATTCCATTAGTCATGCGTGGCAGGCTGCTGCCCAAAAAACACACTTATATGAGAACATGTGACTAGTGGTAATCATGACAACGCCTACCACCACAACACCTACGTCAACTGAATGAAAAATAGCTAAACAAAACACTTCAAACCTCTATGACTGGAGCTCTGAAAACCAGAAATACCGTCATACAGTTTAGTTAAGTAGCCCATCCTCTATCCTCAAACTCAATGAACTAAAAGCATTCGACGACGTCGTAAAAAATATAAAACATTAAACGCGTTCCAATGCGGCACGATAAAACACAGAGTCGGAAAGTATTGAGCGTTGAGCCACTGTTGACTTAGATCTCTAATGGGGGCCCAAAGTGTGGAGGTTAGGGCTGAATATGAATGCACCGCCATTGAATTATTAATGTTGTGGTGGCTTCGTATTCTGCCTGTCACTTACAGGGGTGATCCACCTCCTACGCCGAAGGGAAGCTGTCACCCGTAATTGGAGGAATCACGACAGCGCAGAGTTAAGTGCTCCACAGTCCCTGGGTGAAAAATCTGACACCGCACACCACAGCAGCTCCAAGAGGTTAAAAAATGTTTCTACCCCCTCCCCCCCACACACACACACACACACACACATGCACACACACAAGCGAGCACACACACACACACACCTCACATATTTTCTGGATTTCTGTCATAAAGGAATATTCGTCAGAACATACTGCTATTTTCCCCTCTCATTCAAGCAGACAGCTAGCCCTAAAATGGAGGGATTTGGCAGAGGTGCCAGCGTACAGTATATTGACAGGTACTTGATTTTAGATGGAGACATGATGGTGCACTGGTTTTGGAGTTTAATGGCAGTAGGCGTCTTCACTGTCACAGATTCTGCAGATAACCCACAGGTATCGTCCTAAAGCCACAGATGAAGAAAGACACTGTAGGTCATTGTAACCGCTGTAGTATTTTTCTACCTATATCCCTGCCAATGAGGAGACAGTGGCAGAGGCTGTTGTACAACTCAACTGTGACCTTTAACCGTCCACGCGTTCCACTCACCCTCTCAAACGTATTCCACAGAGGTGAAACGGCATCCATTTAATCATAGTCCAACATGGTGAGAGGTAAACAGGCATCAGATAGGAAATATTCTATTGATGTAAAAACACTATTTTGTGTCTACTGTTGGCTACACTGTGTTGACAGTGTGACTTCTGCCTTGTAGAGGGCACATGCCTCTTTGGTACTTCAGACCAGCGGGGGAAGCGTCAAACAGACAGCTCCGAGCAGAGACAGAGCCCTATCTCCCATGGATGGGGGTAAGGTTATTGGCATGGCAGGGGGTTTGGTTGTCATGGCGCCCCAAACAGGGGATCCTGTCAGTTTTTCGTGACAGGAGCAAAACCATAGTGTGTCAACCTCGGCCACCATGGCAGGTTTGGCCCACAAACTGAGTAGCAGAGCCAAAGCTCAGGCTAACGGGGCACGCTTCTCTATGTTACAATAAAGACAGGATCTCAGAGACGGCGGAAAAAGAGGTTGAGAGCTCAACCGGTCGGAAGATTCTTTCACAGTTGGTTGTGACCTGTTCAGGGGCAGAGAGTGAGAGTTCTAAAAGATACTGTTCATTTCTGATAGTTTATTTCACTTTTGTTTATCATCTATTTAACTTGCTTTGGTAATGTAAACATATGTTTCCCATGCCAATAAAGCCCTTTGAATTTAATTGAGTTGAGAGAGAGAGAGAGAGAGAGAGAGAGAGAGAGAGAGAGAGAGAGAGAGAGAGAGAGAGAGAGAGAGAGAGAGAGAGAGAGAGAGAGAGAGAGAGAGAGAGAGAGAGAGAGAGAGAGAGAGAGAGAGAGAGAGAGAGAGAGAGACGATGATAAAGAAAGAGAGAGAGCGATGATAAAGAAAGAGAGAGAGAGAGAGAGAGAGAGAGAGAGAGAGAGAGAGAGAGCACACAGAAAGAGAAAGTCTCTCCTCTCAATGGAGTAGAGGCGTCAATAATTTATTAATTTAGTTGAGAGAGAGAGAGAGAGAGAGCACAGAGAGCACACACAGAGAGAAAGTCTCTCCTCTGTACAGTCAAAGGAGTAGAGGCGTCAATACATCATCACATTCAAGCACTCATTATATTCACATTTCATATAGCTGTGTGTGTGTGTTAAAAGGAATTTGGTCCATCTCAAAAACGGCTTCTATAGCTAATCTGATAAAAGATCTGATAAAATCTTTCATTTTTAATTTAGTTTCATACACCGTTGCAATTACTCCCCTCTCTCCTTTAGGTTGATCAATTTCCCTTATCGTCTCCTGACCGACTTTCATATAAGACTTTCTGTTTTCCCCATTTTTATTTCTACAGCAAAAAATCAAAGGCAAAAAATGTGGTTCAAACGAAAAGCTCAAAACACAAGTAAATTGCGATGCGAGTAGATTAACATCCGATCCAACCAAATCATTTTGTTTCCTCTTTTACAGGAAAGGAAAAGCAGATCTGAGAGCCGGGATGCCGAGGCCTCTGTGAAATGCAAATTCAAGTGACATGAAAACAAAATCGGAAAAAAAGTGGAGGAAAGTTGTGCCACCTCGTTGTGCAACAAGGTACTGCCAAAGAAACATTACACTAATAAGAGACAAGCAAATGATGAAAAGGAAATATTACTCAACTGAAAGTTACAAAAGATACTTGACAGTTTGTACATTTCAGTAAAATTCTAATATCAATAGCTGACATAATATAACTTTGTGATATTATAAGTCACACAATTATTTTCAGAATTCCCTTGGAATTTTAGCCCATAAAGTAAATCCATAGTACATTTTAATGAGATACTTTGTTATATGACCTGAGTTGGGTATTTAATTATTGCTATATATAGTGCACGATTAGACAAAACTACGTCAATACTAGCTTGTTAAAGCCAATCTGGTTAAGTGCCAAGGTTAAGCACCATTATACTATTCTTCATACCTCAAATCTATTGAAAGATCTCAAGGATTTGGGTTGAAGATGACGGTAAAAAAGATAGGACTGGACACATTAGACTAGATACCATCAATATCACTCTCCTCTCAAACCCCCAAACTACACTGTTGGACCTAGAATTTCCAAAGTATCTCTCCACTAAATAAAAAATCGCTTTGAAGTCTGATTTCTCCCCTCGAAGGCAAGTTATAATGAAGGAGTCGGTTCTTGCTTTTGGGATTGTTAGATTGTTAGACAATAATTTCTTTTGATGCATATTTCTGGTTGGATTATTAAACTAAAATGACTATTTTTTTTAAAAATGTTACCAGCTAGAATGCTAATCTTTCCCTTTGTCAGAATATAGTAACAGTTATAAGGGAGTGAAACAGCTGTTGACTGGAGCTTAATTTGCTTTAGATTATTTATTTATATATTGTTATTGATAACCGTAGGGGAAACTGTAGAGTTTTCAGCTGGGCAAAAGAGAGGGATGGATGGAAGGGAGGGAAATAGGGAGGATGGATCAGGGGGAGGGGTTATTGTAGATGAGAAAGAAAAAAAAACAATTGGTTTCCTTTTAGCCCGAACCCAGATAGAGAGAGAAATGGATTTCAAAGGTCCCCCTAATTATAAGTCAATGGAGGCTGATTTCGCCTGCTCTGATTTCAGCTGTAATGGCAAGGACAAACAAGGACATTCAATGGATAGGTTAACACAGAGGAAACAGTGGTATGAGTTGAGAACTCCTATTATATCTGTCTTGTCATTAATATTATAGCAAATCATGACCTTGGGACTCGAAGGTTCTGTCTGCATAGTTCTGAGATATTGAGCATCAAAGTTCTCTTTCATAACCCATTAAGATTTCACCTTAAAGGTACCTAAAGTACAGAGTATCAAAACCCTTAGGCATTTGTGTCACGATCGTCAGGGAGAGAAGTAGACCAATGCGCAGCGTGTTGAACGAACATACTTTAATAGTTAAAGTGTCAAACAAAATACAAAACAAGAAACGACTCGTGAAGTCCACGGTGACAATGACCGAACACGGAACAAAAACCCACAAACACAAAGTGAAAAACAGAACGTTAAATATGGCTCCCAATCAGAGACAACCAGCCAACAGCTGACACTCGTTGCCTCTGATTGGGAGTCACTAAGGCAAACATAGAAAACGACAAACTAGAACCCCCAACATAGAAATAAACCACATAGAATGAACACACCCTGGCTCAACATATAGAGTCCCAGAGCCAGGGTGTGACAATTTGTAAATCCGTTATTTTAGGGGGGTCCAATCGCAGATAGAACCTTATGACCTAAAAATTTAAATCTGGGTTGAGCCATAAGGTTCTATCTTACACTACTGAATTAGACATCTTCCGTTTTTAAGAAGACTGTAACTATTTGAATACATACATGATAGAATAACTATATTTCACTAAGATAGAGTCAGATAATAACAAAAGAAGAACAATATTTACATGGCTCAAAGAGAAGGAATATTATATTTATTGTTTACAGGAAAATCATTCAACAATTCTAGATGAAGTTGTGTGGAAAAAGGACTGGGGGGGGTCGGAATATACTTCTCCCATGGGCAAAGAATCTCAAAAGGGGTGATGATATTAATTAACAGTAATTTCGATCCGAATGTGCAAATTGTCCAAACAGATCTGCAAGGTAGAGAGATGTTTTTACATATGTTATTGGATCTTATGGCTCATTAACCTTTACGGACCAAATAATGATGATCCACATTTCAACCCTGCAAGCAATGCAAGACTCTATTATTATGCTGGGAGATTACAATGCTGTTTTAAATAGCTCAATGGACCGTAAAGGAAATCACACTACAAACTGTCACCCTCATGCTCTTAAGGAAATCATGAATGTCATGGATACGTTAGAACAAGTAGATACAGTGCCTTGCAAAAGTATTCATCCCCCTTGGCGTTTTTCCTATTTTGTTGCATCACAACCTGTGAATTGTGAATTGAAAAAAATTTAAAAAAGTGAATTGAAAAAAATTACTTCTTTCATAAAATTCAAAAAAATAAATTACGGAAAAGTGGTGCGTGCATATGTATTCACCCCCTTGGCTATGAAGCCCCTAAATAAGATCTGGTGCAACCAATTACCTTCAGAAGTCACATAATGAGTTAAATAAAGTCCACCTGTGTGCAATCTAAGTGTCACATGATCTGTCACATGATCTCAGTATATATGCACCTGTTCTGAAAGACCCCAGAGTCTGCAACACCACTAAGCAAGGGGCACCACCAAGCAAGCGGCACCATGAAGACCAAGGAGCTCTCCAAACAGGTCAGGGACAAAGTTGTGGTGAAGTACAGATCAGGGTTGGGTTATAAGAAAATATCAGAAACTTTGAACATCCCACGGAGCACTTTTAAATCCATTATAAAAAAAATTGTTGCACCACAACAAACCTGCCAAAAGAGGGCCACCCACCAAAATTCACGGACCAGGCAAGGAGGGCATTAATCAGAGAGGCAACAAAGAGACCAAAGATAACCCTGAAGGAGCTGCAAAGCTCCACAGCGGAGATTGGAGTATGTGTCCATAGGACCACTTTAAGCCGTACACTCCACAGAGCTGGGCTTTACTGAAGAGTGGCCAGAAAAAAGCCATTGCTTAAAGAAGAAAATTAGCAAACACGTCTGGTGTTCGCCAAAAGGCATGTGAGATACTCCCCAAACATATGGAAGAAGGTGCCCTGGTCAGATTAGACTAAAATGTAGCTTTTTGGCATCAAGGAAAACACTATGTCTGGCGCAAACCTCATCACCCCGAGAACACCATCCCCACAATGAAGCATGGTGGTGGCAGCATCATGCTGTGTGGATGTTTTTCATTGGCAGGAACTGGGAAACTGGTCAGAATTGAAGGAATGATGAATGGCACTAAATACAGGGAAATTATTGAGGGAAACCTGTTTGTCTTCCAGAGATTTGAGACTGGGACGGAGGTTCACCTTCCAGCATGACAATGACCCTAAGCATACTGCTAAAGCAACACTTGAATGGTTTAATGGGAAACATTCAAATGTCTTGGAATGGCCTAGTCAAAGCCCAGACCTCAATCCAATTGAGAATCTGTGGTATGACTTAAAGGTTGCTGTACACCAGCGGAACCCATCCAACTTGAAGGAGCTGGAGCAGTTTTGCCTTGAAGAATGGGCAAAAATGTTTTTTTTTTGTTATATACATGTTTGTTTCACAATAAAACATATTTTGCATCTTCAAAGTGGTAGGCATGTTGTGTAAATCAAATGATACAAACCCCCAAAAAAGAAATTTTCATTCCAGGTTGTAAAGCAACAAAATAGGAAAAATGCCAAGGGGGGTAAATACTTTCGCAAGCCACTGTATATGGAGGCTTAAATATCTTGACCTAGTGAGATATACATGGCGGAGACTCAATCAAGCTAGTCGTCTTGACTTCTTTCTTATGTCATTCTCGTTGGCACCAATAGTTAAAAGTGTTGATAGGGGACAGAATGCAGTCGGACCATCATATAATTGGCATATACATTACTCTTACTGAATTTCCACGTGGGCGAGAATATTGGAAATTAAATCAAAGCCTATTGGATGATAACACATTTTTAACTAGGACAGAGGAATTTATAACAGATTTTTTCTGATAGGTATAGCAAATCCCCTTATGGTATGGGACACTTTTAAATGTGCCTTTAGAGGCTATGCAATTCAGTTCTCATCTCGAAAACAAAAGCAATTTAGGTCAAAAGAGTCCATACTAACAAAGGAAATAGAAGGTCTAACAGAACAAATAGATAGCAATAAAAACTGTAACATAGAGGCTCAGAATAAATTAGAGGAAAAACAAAAATAAATGGAGAAACTTATTCAAGAAAGATCAAGTGTAATATATTATAAAAATAAAGCAAACTGGTGGAATATGGGGAAAAATGCACCAAATTATTTTTTTTATCTTCAACACAGAAATGCTTCCAACAGAATTTACTGAAACTGGTTACAAATGACGGAGTCACCCATGATTCACCAAATTATATTTTGAAGGAGGAAGCAAAGTACTTTAAGCATATGTTTTTGTTTCAGTCGCCTCCATCTCCTCTAACTGAAGCTAATTGTAGGGATTTCTTTCTATCGATAATGTAAATTTTACAGCCATACAGAAAGACTCATGTGAAGGTGAAATTACAGAGGAGGAACATCTGGGAAAACTCCAGGATTGGATGGCATACCAGTCGAGGTATACCAAACCTTTTTTGATATGCTCACAGGACCGTTATTAGCATGTTTTAACCACTCCTATGTAAATGGTAGATTATCAGACACTCAAGAAGAAGGTTTGATTTCAAGATTACTGAAACAGGATACAAGTGGGAAATATAAAGATCCAGTCCATTGAAAAAATTGGAGGCCCCTTACACTTCAGTGTTGTGATGCAAAAATTCTAGGAAAATGTATAGCGCATAGAATTAAAAAGGTATTGTCGGACATTATTTATTCTAATCAGACAGGTTTTTTACATGGACATTGGAGATAATATAAGGCAAGTACTGGAAACAATAGAACACTATGAAAAATATGGGAAACCAGGCCTGCTATTCATAGCAGACTTTGAAAAGGCATTTGATAAAGTACAACTGGAGTTTATATATAAATGCCTGGAGCATTTACATTTTTGAGAATCTCTTATAAAATGGGTTAAAATCATGTATAGTAACCCTAGGTGTAAAATAGTAAATAATGGCTATTTCTCCGAAAGTTTTAAACTGTCAAGAGGAGTAAAACAAGGTTGTCCACTATTGGCATATTTATTTATTATTGCCATCGAAATGTTAGCTATTAAAATCAGATCCAACAATAATATCAAGGAATTAGAAATCCAGGGCTTAAAAACAAAGGTGTCATTATACGCTGATGATTCATTTTTTCTTTTAAATCCACAACTTGAATAATAATAATATGCCATTTAGCAGACGCTTTTATCCAAAGCGACTTACAGTCATGTGCGCATACATTTTTACGTATGGGTGGTCCCGGGGATTGAACCCACTACCCTGGCGTTACAAGTGCCATGCTCTACCAATTGAGCTACAGAGGACCACCACAGCCTCATAGAGGATCTAGATACATTTTCTAACCTCTCTGGATTACAACCAAATTATGATAAATGTACTATATTACGTATTGGATCACAAAAAAATACAATTATTACATTACCATGTAGTTTAAAAATAAAATGGTCTGATGGTGACGTGGATATACTCGGAATACATATCCCAAATGAAATAAATGATCTCACTCCAATACATTTTAATAGAAAGTTAGCAAAAATAGATAAGATCTTGCTACCATGGAAAGGTAAATACCTGTCTATTTGTGGAAAAATCACCCTGATTAACTCTTTAGTATTATCCCAGTTTACCTATTTGCTTACGGTCTTGCCAAGCCTAGTGAACAGTTTTTAAAAAATATTAGAAAAAAAGATTCCAATTTATTTGGAACGGCAAGCCAGACAAAATTAAATGGGCCTATTTATATAATGAATATGAATTCGGAGGACAGAAATTATTAAATATTAAAGCATTAGACCTATCACTAAAAGCTTCAGTCATACAAAAGTTATATTTAAATCCGAACTGGTTCTCTATCAAATTAGTAAGAATGTCTCACCCTTTATTCAAATTACAACCTCTCACTTTCAGTTATTTGAAAAGGAAATAATCTCCCAAATATCACTATTTCTAAAACAAGCCATAGAAAGTTGGTTGCAATTTCAATATAATCCTCCAGAAAAGACAGAACAAATAATGCAACAAATATTGTGGTTAAACTTAAATATACTAATTGCAAAAATGGAAGAGGAAAGTGGAAGGGGGAAAAAGTAAGGAACCTGTCTGTAGGCCCTGCATTAAAGAACATAATTGGTTAAAGAAAATTGTGATAAATAAAACAGAATACCAGTTTCATTTTAGCACCAAAGGATTGACAGCCGTCCCATATAGATTGCAAAATAGTTGGGAAGAGATTTTTGAGGTACCGATTCCATGGCATAGTGTTTATGAACTGATACGCAAAATGACGCCGGATACAAAACGTACAATTTTTCAATTTAAATTAATATACAAAATTCTTGCTACCAACAGAATGTTATTTAGTTGGGGGATATATTCTTCCCAGCTCTACAGATTTTGCTGCGAAGAGACAGAATCATTAGACAATTTGTTTTGGTACTGTCCATTTGTAGCTAGTTTTTGGTCACAGGTCCAGGAATGGCTGAAGGATTGCAATATTTACCTGGAGCTAACCCTGCAGATAGCACTACTGGGTGATCTGAAAAGTCATAGTCAATCGATCAATAATATAATAACACTTTTAGCAAAAATGTTTATTTTGAATTTACAATCTGTAGAAACAATGAAAATAGAAGGGTTCAGAACTTTTCTGAAAATCACAATACAGTTGAAAAATAAATGGCAAATAGAAATACAATATGGATGGTGTTAAGAGATAGATGGGAGGTGTTGAATGGCGCTGAAGGATGGGACTAATAACAACTAACAACAACTAATAACAACAAGATAACTAATGTAAAGCATACTTACAGTTGAGAGCTTTTGTGAAAGAGCACAGTTAGAAAGATATGGCATATAGAAGCAAACCGGATGGACATCATGAAAATGATCGGAGAGGTTGAGGGTAGAGGAAGTTCATGAGTAAAAACATACAAAATATAATTCCTGGACCTGTGACCAAAAACTCCATTCAACACTCTGTAGCTCAGCTGGTAGAGCACGGCGCTTGTAACGCCAAGGTAGTGGGTTAGATCCCCGGGACCACCCATACACAAAAATGTATGCACGCATGACTGTAAGTCGCTTTGGATATAAGCGTCTTCTAAATGGCATATTATATTATTATTATAATTATTGTAAAATTGACTGTGTCCATAAAATGTATATAGTATGTATGGGCTGGAAGTAGAGGCCTAAGCGTTGTTGTTCACTAGTTTACTCCAATTAGGGATGGGCAGGTGGGGTTGGAAAGTAATATAGGGAAATATACCCCCCAAAAAAATATAAATAAAAGATAGAGTCAAAGAACATAAAATACATTAAGAAATGTATTATGATCATCAGACGAATTACTGTCATCAATGAACAACGATGTTACAACATAATTTACTTTAAGATTTCTGAAAGTGTTGTTTTGTTGTTTGCGAGCAATTATTGCTGGCTAGACTAGCCTGGAACATACTTAGAGGGAGATGGCAAATAAATTAGATCTGATTGGTCCGTCTGTATTTGTTCAGGCTTGTGATTGGATTGCAGAAAATTTCACCTAAATTTTTTTTTTTGTCATTTAGCAGACGCTCTTATCCAGAGTGACTAGGGTTAAGTGCCTTGCTCAAGGGCACATTGACAGATTTTTCACATAGTCGGCTCGGGGATTAGAACCAGCGACCTTTCGGTTACTGGCACAACGCTCTTAACCACTAAGCTAACTGCCGCCCCAGAACTTCACAGATACATGAAGAACCATCTTAAGATCAATTATATGTGACTAACTAATTTTTGACAAAAATGTCAGATAGAACCTTATAGTCCCAAGGTCTCGAAATCAAAGGAGCACCCCCTTTCAATAAACCATACCCAGTGGCTACGTTTACACAGGCAGCCCAATTCTGAACTTTAAACCAATTGATGGCAAAAGCTCTAATCTGATTGGTCAAAACACCATTGATTGCCCTGTCTCTCAGAAGAGATAATGAAAATCCATATGCTACCAGACCTTGACTTAGTCATTGTTTTCTGTATCTTGTGTATGACTGTCTATTGACCTATCCTGCATTACTCGGAAAGACAGCGGTCACCAATCAGTGATGTTTATACTTTAGCCATGCCATAATAAGTCGAACAATATGAACCTCTCTCTCTCTCTCTCTCTCTCTCTCTCTCTCTCTCTCTCTCTCTCTCTCTCTCTCTCTCTCTCTCTCTCTCTCTCTCTCTCTCTCTCTCTCTCTCTCTCTCTCTCTCTCTCTCTCTCTCTCTCTCTCTCTCTCTCTCTCTCTCTCTCTGCTCTCTCTCTCTCTCTCGCTCTCTCTCCCCCTCTCACTCTCTCTACCCCCTTCTCTCCCTCTCTCTCTCTCTCTCTCTCTCTCTCTCTCTCTCGCTCTCTCTCTCCTCTCTCGCTCTCTCTCTCTCGCTCGCTCTCTCCCCTCTCATTCTCTCTCTCTCTCCCCCTTTCTCTCTCCCTCTCTTTCTCTTCACCATCTCATTCTCTCCCCCTCCCTTCTCTCGCTCTCATTCTCTCGCTCTCCCCCCTCTCGCTCTTCCCCCTCTCGCCCTCTCTCTCTCCCCCTCTCACTCTCTCCCCTCCTCTTTCTCTCTCATTCTCTCCCCCCATCTCTCTCTCTCATTTTCTGTTGCAAAATGTTTCACTACATTGGGCCCTACTGAACAAGGCCCTGGAATCAGTTGTTTTCCCTGATGTGGACAGGTTCATACTGTGGGTCAACCCAGGTACGCAAATGACAGAGGTCACTGCTGCGGCTGTACTTTTTGGACCTTCGTGGCGGCAGCCATTTTGATTCAAAGCAAATAAAGACATTGCAGCATTGAATTGCTCCGACAATTGTCTGTCAGCTTTTTTTATTTTTTATTTTTTGGCAGTGTAAGCCAAAGGCTTCTTAGAGATAAACAAGAGATGAATAAATAAAACAGTGAAAAGGAGAGTGAAACATCCCCAATGGCTTTGATGTATGTATTGATTCTGGCAGACAGACATACAGTAAACACCTTCCTCCTCCCATCCTTTGACATTCTTGAAGTCAGCACTCTCTCTCCCTTTACTGAAATCCCTCCGATTGTCCATGTCAGCAGAAAGAAAAGGATGTGTGTGTGTGACAGATCGTTTGATCAAGTTGATTTCTAATAGGCGGTGGATGTTTCTGAATTGTTAAATCTAACACATTTAGAGTTGATTTAACACTGGCAAGTATTTGCTATGGTGAGGCATAACTTTAGAATTATCCTCTTGGATGGAAGCCAAGCTGTTGGTGTGGTACATAAGGGTGGGATAGCGTTCATACGAATTAGACTTGATGCCCAATTCTTACAGCAGGTGTATATGGTAGACCATTCAAAAGTATCACCAAATATCCTCCTCACACTCTCGCCTGGCACACTGAGTGCCAATGATGGCACATTAGTAAGATCTGCTACATTTAGAACATAATCAAACACCCAATTTAACTTGCTCACTTGCCAAATGTATTTTCATCATCTCTTAATTACGTTATTAATTTTCTAAACATAGCAATTAACATTTCTAAGACTCCTACACTCAAAATGGCTTTGCTCATTTCAATTAGGCCTTTAAGTAAGACACACCATTTCATTTCCTCATAGCTGTGTTGAATGATAATGATTCAATTAATATTCCGGGTGGCCTATTTTAAGTTCGAAGATCCCCTCCTCAATATATCAATATGCAGCATGGCTTCTGTGTGGGGCACTTGTTCCATGGATTCAATCAGTCATTTATTCTGTCTCGCATAGTGGTGAATACACAACAGGACTTCATAAGGTATTGAAAGTAATGTTTATCCATCCTCAGTAAGGTGACTGTTTCATGTTTTATTTTGTCGTAGTACAACATTCAACATTTTGGCAATCAAGCAATGTTTTCTACTTACCCAGAGTCAGATCAACTCATGGATACCATTTGTATGTCTCTGCATGCAGTTTGAAGGAAGTTGAAGGTAGTTTCTGGAGCAATTGCTAACTGGCATTAGCGCAATGACTTGAAGTCTATGGGAGCAGCTTTCCATGAGTTCATCTGACTCTGGGTAGAAAGGAGGGCTTGATTGAGAAAATGTCAAACCATCCCTTTAACTGTGCTGACATCTGGGAGGAAATTGAATATTTAGTTATTTGAAGATTCATTATTAGTTGCTTTGGGGGTGACTAACACTTGGGGTATTAATTTGATTGCACAACATTGACACAGATGGTAAGGTATTGCTGCAATTCCCCCAGCTTGATCCACACTGGGCATCGAACTAACAATAAAGTTTGATTGATTTCATGAATGACGTTATTGATGAACCAAACTTGTCTGATTTGTTGTGTTGGAGCTAGAGAAAGGACATTGCTTCACTGTCTGAAGCCTGATAGTAAAGCTTAAGTGGGTGCCCTTGCCAAAAGCTACGGCATCACATTTTCTTCCTAATGAATCCCAAACATCTTCAACAGCAGCCTGGACCCAACTAATTCAGAATGGGCTTACAATCAGCAGAAACCAATCTAACAGCACAATTGAATGTCACATAAACACAGTTTGTAATTATTTGTTATGTAATACGTATAAACCAATGAAACACTGAGACTGAGTTTAATAAACAACAACAACAACTACAACTATGTCTGTATAGCGGGGCTCTACAACCCTGTTCCTGGAGAGCTACCCTCCTGTAGGTTTTAACTCCAACCCTGTTCCTGGAGAGCTACCCTCCTGTAGGTTTTAACTCCAACCCTGTTCCTGGAGAGCTACCCTCCTGTAGGTTTTAACTCCAACCTTGTTCCTGGAGAGCTACCCTCCTGTAGGTTTTAACTCCAACCCTGTTCCTGGAGAGCTACCCTCCTGTAGGTTTTAACTCCAACCCTGTTCCTAGTGAGCTACCCTCCTGTAGGTTTTAACTCATTTTAAATTTTAGTCATTTAGCAGACGCTCTTATCCAGAGCGACTTACAGTTAGTGAATACATTTTTTTTTTATACTGGCCCCCCGTGGGAATCGAACCCACAACCCTGCCATTGCAAACACCATGCTCTATCAACTGAGCTACATCCCTGCCGGCCATTCCCTCCCCTACCCTGGACGACGCTGGGCCAATTGTGCGCCGCCCATGAGTCTCCCGGTCGCGGCCGGCTGCGACAGAGCCTGGATACGAACCAGGATCTCTAGTGGCACAGTTAGCACTGCGATGCAGTGCCTTAGACCACTGCGCCACTCAGGAGACTGTACCCTCCTGTAGGTTTTAACTCCAACCCTAATCTAGCCCACCTGATTTGAATAATTAGCTGGTTGATAAACTGAATCAGGTTAATTACAACTGGGGAAACCTACAGGAGGGTAGCTCTCCGGGAACAGGGTTTGAGTTAAAACCTACAGGAGGGTAGTTCTCCAGGAACAGGGTTGGAGAGCCCTGGTGTAGAGTGTAATAGTAGCTGGAGGTGTGCTAGCGTAATTTAATTCCCGAATCGATAAGTCATTGAGACTGCTCTAAAACAGATATTTCCCCATGGATGTGTACATTTAGTGTAAGTTCTTGATGTAGTGTATGGGCCTGTGGTGTGTGTACCGTCCAGGTCTCAGCTCGGTCTCCTTCAGCTTTCACCATTGATTTGTCTCCCATTATTTTCCTTCCCAATAACTAACCCTTTCCCGGGCTCGGGAAGATTTATGATGGTGGTTGGAGTATATGCTAACAACAAGTTAAAGTTCATATCATGCTGGTGGATATGTTTTGTGACAGGGTATTTAACTCTGTGGAAAATGATTATACTGTAAATTATTATACGGATGATTATACTATATAACATATCTTTGGATAATTTCATTGAAAAAATGAAAATGAAAAAAAAACATCTCAGCCAACAGCTGCATTAGATTAATCTGTGTCGGTGCAAGGGCGAGGTTACCCAAATCAAAGTCTCGCAGGTACAAAATTGAATCTTTCATGTAAATTGATTTTGAGATCCAACATTTTCCCCACTCTATCATTTTAATCAAGGTAAAAGCTAACAGCGGTGGTTCTTGATATTCAAACTATCAAATGTAACTCATAACCTTGATTAAACGACAACTCCACTCCTTATTTCAAACTCTTTGGACACTTTAGAAAACATGTTATAGCCACATATTATCCGACAGCTCAATATCTCATTGCCAAATGACAGTCTGATTTTTTATATTGGCGAGAGGAACTTCAGCTGATGTGTACCACACTCAAAGGTGGTTGTTACAATCAGTGCTGCTGGATCAAGCTAACTACACTGAACAATCATATAAACGCAGCATGTAAAGGGTTGTTCCCATGTTTCATGAGCTGAAAATAAACGATCCCAGAAATGTTCCATACCCACATAAAGCTTATTTCTCTCAAATGTTGTGCACAAATTTGTTTACATCCCTGTTAGTGAGCATTTCTCCTTTGCCAAGACAATCCATCCACCTGACAGGTGTGGTATATCAAGAAGCTGATTAACCTCTACAGGATCGGTGTCCCATAAAGGGACAGTTGAGCTAACGTGCGCTAATGTGATTAGCATGACTGTTGTAAGTAACAGCACACTTTCCAGGAAATAGACATGTCTTATATGGGCAGAAAGCTTAAATTCTTGTTAATCTAACTGCTCTGTCGAATTTACAGTAGCTATTACAGTGAACAAATACCATGCCTTTGTTTGAGGAGAGTGCACAACAACAAAAAACATATCATGACAACTGGTTTGATACATTCACCTCTGAAGGTAAATAATGTACTTACATTCAGTAATCTAGCTCTGATTTGTCATCCTAAGGGTCCCAGAGATAAAATTTAGCATAGTTTTGTTTGATAAAATCAATTTTTATATTAAAATGTAGGAACTGGGTTCTACAGTTTGAACCCTCGCTGTCTCTGGTTCCACACCCACCCCAGCCGGCCATCTAGATGTGTGAAAGTTAGTGTATAAGCTAATGATCCATCATGTATGATATTCCTGGGAGTGTGTATACTTACATTTTGTATTATCATATCATTTTTGTATGTTCTCTTTAGTTATGTACTTGAAAATGCATCAATTGACCAATTCGGCACATTTGGTCAGACTTGATACAAAATAGTCCAGTATTGCAATGCTTCCCTGGATCAATCTGAAACTTTGCACACACACTGCTGCCATCAAGTGGCATAAATCTATATTGCACCTAAACTGCAATATTATATTGTGGCCTTTCTCTTGCATTTCAAAGATGATGGAACAAAAACATTTTTGAAAACGCATGTTTTTTTTGTTTGTATTATCTTTTACCAGATGTAATGTGTTATATTCTCCTACATTAATTTCACATTTCCACAAACTTCAAAGTGTGTCCTTTCAAATGGTATCAAAAATATGCATATCCTTGCTTCAGGTCCTGAGCTACAGGCAGTTAGATTTAGGTATGTCATTTTAGAAAACAATTGAAAAAAAGGGTCCGATCCTTAAGAGGTTGAACAGCATGATCATTACATAGGTGCACCTTGTGCTGGGTACAATAAAAGGCCACTTTAAAATGTGCAGTTTTGTCACCCAACACAATGCCATAGCTGTCGTGGGCCCTTTGTAGCTCAGTTGGTAGAGCATGGCGCTTGCAATGCCAGGGTTGTGGGTTCGTTTCCCACGGGGGACCAGTATGAAAAAACTGTAAGTCGCTCTGGATAAGAGCGTCTGCTAAAATGTAAATGTCTAACATTTTGAGGGAGTAGTATTTCTGTCTGTAATAAAGCCCTTTTGTGGGGGAAAACTCATTCTGATTGGCTGGGCCTGGCTCCCCAGTGGGTGGGCCTATGACCACCAACGCCCACCCATTGATGTACCCCTGCCCAGTCGTGTGAAATCGATAGATTAGGGCCTAATTTCCTTATATGAACTGTAACCCAGTCAAATCTTTGAAATTGTTGCATTTATTTTTGTTCAGTATACGTAGACTTTCCAGCACACACTCCTCAAGGTATATAGAACTCAGCAGTACATCTATTACATTTGACAGGCCTTTAAACGCAGGAGGCAAGCAAGCAGATGAGAAAAGCTATGAGTGTTGGGTGAGATTATAATTGTAAGTGTCTGAATGGGGGGAGCGACCAGGTTGGAAAGTTGAAGGCGTTATGTACTCGCTCGTCTATGATCGGGCTGGCTACTTAGCCTGCATGGGGAGCCCTGGTTTTTCTGAAGAACAGATTAAACACAGGAGACTGACCTGCCCCAGATTTTATGCTACATTGAACTCCTCACAAATTAGTGGAAGGTTATCCATGGTCAGCTTAATTGCGAGGAGCATATGGAGTATTAACTCATAATCAAGACGAAATCCTACATTTCTCAGTAAGATCTGTTCTCCTGATCAGCCCTCCTACACCCCTCATGTCCACAAAAACCCTCTCTAGTGTATTGAGTGAAATTATGCATGGTTAAAGTACATGGGCACACTGTACATTGGCTCTGAAATGTGGTCGATGTGCAGCGCTCGAAAAGCTGTTGAAAGTAGGATCTACTAATTACAAACTAACGGGAGAAAACTAAACTAATCAGCGTGTACATCAGCAAACGGTCAATAGCTATATAGTTAACATTCCACGTGAGGCAGCGAAACAACACTGAATTAATTAATTGTATGTTTAAATCTCTCTCTTGTTGATTCTGAGCCCCAGCAAATTGTTTCTCAGTGATAGTATTTTTTTTTCAGCAACATTGTGAAAAAGAGATTGTTGACTAAATGAATGGAGGAATAATCACAGGTTCCAGGAGAATGGCAGTTGGAGGGGGAAACCACTCTAACTGCAAACTGTGATTAGTACAACAGAACTGTTTTACCTCAGTAAGTACAACAACAACAGCACCAGAGTCATTATAAGAGTAGAATGGGTAAAACCCTGACATGACTAGAAGCCTCGAACAGAACCTTTATCCTATTTTCTTTCTTCACGTCTCCGTTCTCCAAGGTTGACAAACAATTAGCCCCTCCCCCATTAGTGCAATTGCATGGTTACAAACTTTGACCTGGTGATAATCCACAACTCCATTGTAGTGAGATTAACATACAGTGAGGGAAAAAAAGTATTTGATCTCCTGCTGATTTTGTACGTTTGCCCACTGACAAAGAAATGATCAGTCTATAATTTTAATGGTAGGTTTATTTGAACAGTGAGAGACAGAATAACAACAAAAAAATCCAAAAATGTTATAAATTGATTTGCATTTTAATGAGGGAAATCAGTATTTGACTCCCTCTCAATCAGAAAGATTATATATATATATATATAGGTAACGAGCTGAGATTAGGAGCACACTCTTAAAGGGAGTGCTCCTAATCTCAGCTTGTTACCTGTATAAAAGACACCTGTCCACAGAAGCAATCAATCAATCAGATTCCAAACTCTCCACCATGGCCAAGGCCAAAGAGCTCTCCAAGGATGTCAGGGACAAGATTGTAGACCTACACAAGGCTGGAATGGGCTACAAGACCATCGCCAAGCAGCTTGGTGAGAAGGTGACAACAGCTGGTGCGATTATTCGCAAATGGAAGAAACACAAAAGAACTGTCAATCTCCCTCGGCCTGGGGCTCCATGCAAGATCTCACCTCGTGGAGTTGCAATGATCATGAGAACGGTGAGGAATCAACCCAGAACTACACGGGAGGATCTTGTCAATGATCTCAAGGCAGCTGGGACCATAGTCACCAAGAAAACAATAGGTAACACACTACGCCGTGAAGGACTGAAATCCTGCAGCGCCCGCAATGTCCCCCTGCTCAAGAAAGCACATATACAGGCCCGTCTGAAGTTTGCCAATGAACATCTGAATGATTCAGAGGAGAAATGGGTGAAAGTGTTGTGGTCAGATGAGACCAAAATCGAGCTCTTTGGTATCAACTCAACTCGCCGTGTTTGGAGGAGGAGGAATGCTGCCTATGACCCCAAGAAAACCATCCCCACCCGTCAAACATGGAGGTGGAAACGTTATGCTTTGGGAGTGTTTCTCTGCTAAGGGGACAGGACAACTTCACCGCATCAAAGGGACGATGGACGGGGCCATGTACTGTCAAATCTTGGGTGAGAACCTCCTTCCTTCAGCCAGGGCATTGAAAATGGGTCGTGGATGGGTATTCCATTATGACAATGACCCAAAACACACGGCCAAGGCAACAAAGGAGTGGCTCAAGAAGAAGCACATTAAGGTCCTGGAGTGGCCTAGCCAGTTTCCAGACCTTAATCCCATAGAACATCTGTGGAGGGAGCTGAAGGTTCGAGTTGCCAAACGTCAGCCTCGAAACCTTAATGACTTGGAGAAGATCTGCAAAGAGGAGTGGAACAAAATCCCTCCTGAGATGTGTGCAAACCTGGCGGCCAACTACAAGAAACGTCTGACCTCTGTGATTGCCAACAAGTGTTTTTCCACCAAGTACTATGTCATGTTTTGCAGAGGGGTCAAATACTTATTTCCCTCATTAAAATGCAAATCAATTTATAACATTTTTGACATGTGTTTTTCTGGATTGTTTTGCTGTTATTCTGTATCTCACTGTTCAAATAACCCTACCATTAACATTATAGACTGATCATTGCTTTGTCAGTGGGCAAATGTACAAAATCAGCAGGGGATGAAATTATTTTTTCCCTCACTGTATGGCTTACCCGTCACCCTATCCCGGTCACCCTGTCCTGATCCCTAAACCTATCCCTAACCCCAACCTTAACCAAAGCAGCACTGGAGTGATACATTACAGTACAGGTACATAGGTATATAGAAAACATGAGGCCATGATAAACAGAATGAACCTAGCGTTCAAGGTTTCCTCATAGTTCATTAGAGGTCCACATGGTTGTAAACTACAGTCCGTTGCTAATCATATAAACTAGTGACAGTGCTGTGAGCCATAAACCAACACACTGATGGTTGAATATATTTTTTTATCTCAGGGTTATATCACAATGGCCACATCTTAGAGTACAGTAGCGACAGTGTGTAATTACCGCTGTTTACATTAGGCTACGTGCTCAGACTGTTTACATTAGGCTACGTGCTCAGACTGTTTCCATTAGGCTACGTGCTCAGACTGTTTACATTAGGCTACGTGCTCAGACTGTTTACATTAGGCTACGTGCTCAGACTGTTTACATTAGGCTACGTGCTCAGACTGTTTCCATTAGGCTACGTGCTCAGACTGTTTCCATTAGGCTACGTGCTCAGACTGTTTCCATTAGGCTACGTGCTCAGACTGTTTCCATTAGGCTACGTGCTCAGACTGTTTCCATTAGGCTACGTGCTCAGACTGTTTCCATTAGGCTACGTGCTCAGACTGTTTCCATTAGGCTACGTGCTCAGACTGTTTCCATTAGGCTACGTGCTCAGACTGTTTACATGAGTGTATTAGTATTAGTATGACATCCATATCTATGTGGTTTATTAATCACAATTACACTCAATTTAAATCGCATTCAGGTGTTTTAAAAGTCTAGATGTAGGTTTGGCACTGATCCTATTAAACAACCTGTATCTCACAGAGTGAATTAGAAATCTAAACATCTACTACTATTCTCCAATCTCTTTCAAACGTTGAATAACACAACATTTGTATTATTACATTTTTTACATCTAAGTCATTTAGCAGACGCTCTTATCCAGAGCGACTCACAGTTAGTGAGTGCATACATTATGTCAGGCGAGAGATTGAGAAATGTTTGTGTTGGACAATATGTGTTAAATTGAACACCCAGTAAGCGTTTATATTGCCTTACTCTACACAATAGTTAATTTTTACACTTTTGAAAGTGTGAAGATTTTAAGATTGAGTAGGCCCGTGCATCAGATGAGTTTGTGGAGGAGTGAGGCCTATCTGTAGAAAAGCCTCTCACTATCACAGGAACCAGTAACCAGGAACGTAGTCCCCTGTAGCTCAGTTGGTAGAGCATGGCGCTTGCAACGCCAGGGTTGTGGGTTCGTTTCCCACGGGGGGCCAGTATGAAAATGTTTGCACTAACTGTAAGTCGCTCTGGATAAGAGCGTCTGCTAAATGACTAAACATTATTTTTTTTTTATGTAACCGAGGGTCACATCTTTGAAAGACATCCTTTCAAGGCATATCAGCCCTGCTGAGTGATTGCACTCTACCTCTCAACTGCTTTGTAACACAATGTCTGGACGCAAAGGCCTCTTGTTTCACCTTGGCCTTTGTGGTGTCTTTAACGCCTCTTCTTCTTGCGCTGTGACTCAACTGAGCCTAAGAGCAGGGAGTGGAGGAGAAACAGAGATGAAAAGATATAGACTTGACATTTTTGATGCATCGTGAGAAGCCTGTGTGCTACTTCAGTACAACGGGTGAATTTGCAGGAAAGAGACAGTGAATGATGTTGCGGGAGATAATTTTAGGTAACTGCGATAGGCTTTTTTTTCTCCAATCTTAAAGCGCCCTGGCAGCTGTCATTTCCACCTATCTCATTAATCATGTTTAAAAAATCTTCGCTTTTTTACGGTTGAAAGTACAAGTGTATATCCAAGAGAACCCAGAAAGTTATCAAAAGAGGGGGGAAGAGTCTGAAACAAACATGAAATCCCTCTTTCCCCTTGAGAAGTACAGGCAGCACTACACTATCCACACTGTCTAAAGGCCACCTGGCCTCAAGGACTGGTCCTGTGAAACCTCTGAGTTTCAGCTAATCCCCTCTCTGTGCTAAATAGCAATCATCATGACCGTACACAACCTTCTTTCATTCTCTCCTTCACCCTTTTTCCCTTCTTTTCATCGTAATTGCGTTTCTTCCCTGCTGCAGGGCACACATCTGGTGCAGAGAGGAACAGGGACAAAGTGTGGTATAACGATTCCCACCTCTAGGGTACAGACACATTCTGCCCAACTCCAGGGTACAGACACATTCTGCCCAACTCCAGGGCACAGACACATTCTGCCCAACTCCAGGGCACAGACACATTCTGCCCAACTCCAGGGTACAGATACATTCTGCCCAACTCCAGGGTACAGACACATTCTGCCCAACTCCAGGGCACAGACACATACTGCCCAACTCCAGGGCACAGACACATTCTGCCCAACTCCAGGGTACAGACACATTCTGCCCAACTCCAGGGTACAGACACATTCTGCCCACCTCTAGGGCACAGACACATTTGGCCAAACTCCAGGGTACAGACACATTCTGCCCAACTCCAGGGTACAGACTCATTCTGCCCAACTCCAGGGCACAGACACATTCTGCCCAACTCCAGGGTACAGACACATTCTGCCCAACTCCAGGGTACAGACACATTCTGCCCAACTCCAGGGTACAGACTCATTCTTCCCAACTCCAGGGTACAGACACATTCTGCCCAACTCCAGGGTACAGACACATTCTGCCCAACTCCAGGGTACAGACTCATTCTGCCCAACTCCAGGGCACAGACACATTCTGCCCAACTCCAGGGTACAGACACATTCTGCCCAACTCCAGGGTACAGACACATTCTGCCCAACTCCAGGGTACAGACTCATTCTTCCCAACTCCAGGGTACAGACACATTCTGCCCAACTCCAGGGTACAGACACATTCTTCCCAACTCCAGGGTACAGACACATTCTGCCCAACTCCAGGGTACAGACACATTCTTCCCAACTCCAGGGTACAGACACATTCTTCCCAACTCCAGGGTACAGACACATTCTTCCCAACTCCAGGGTACAGACACATTCTTCCCAACTCCAGGGTACAGACACATTCTGCCCAACTCTGGGACACTGACACGTTCTGTGCCACAGCAATTGTACGTGTTCTGCTTTAGCTATGATTGGACAAGTGCTCCAGCGGCCGGAATAATGGTTAAAAGTTGGCTAGCTGGCAAGATTTCTTACCAGTTGGAAACAACTCATTGTGTTAGTAAACTTATTGCTGTGGGTGGGTGACTTTTTGATGATATCCAACTTTGAAGATGAATCACATGTGTTAATGGTGTATCAGTGCCAAGAATAAAATATGGCTAACATTATGCGGTATACCAAGACTGTACTTGTAGAAATACATCGCTCTGACCCTCTCTCTCTCTCTCTCTCTCTCTCTCTCTCTCTCTCTCTCTCTCTCTCTCTCTTTGGCCACAGTGTGTAGAAGCTGCAGACTGTAGAGGCTGCAGTGTGTAGAGAGGTTGCAGTCTAGAGAGGTTGTAGTGTATAGAGGATGCAGTGTAGAAAGGTTGCAGTGTAGAGAAGTTGCAATATAAAGGTTACAGTGTAGAGAGGTTGCAGTGTAGAGAGGTTGCAGTGTAGAGAGGATGCAGTGTAGAGAGGTTGCAGTGTGTAGAGAGGTGGCAGTGTAGAGAGGTGGCAGTGTAGAGAGGTGGCAGTGTAGAGAGGTGGCAGTGTAGAGAGGTGGCAGTGTAGAGAGGATACAGTGAAGAGAGGTTGCAGTGTGTAGAGAGGTTGCAGTGTGTAGAGAGGTTGCAATGTAGAGAGCCTGCAGTGTAGAGAGGTTGCAGTGTGTAGAGAGGTTGCAGTGTAGAGAGGATGCAGTGTAGAGAGGTTGCAGTGTGTAGAGAGGTGGCAGTGTAGAGAGGTTGCAGTGTAGAGAGGTGGCAGTGTAGAGAGGTTGCAGTGCTAGAGAGGTTGCAGTGTAGAGAGGTTGCAGTGTAGAGAGGATGCAGTGTAGAGAGGTTGCAGTGTAGAGAGGATGCAGTGTAGAGAGGTTGCAGTGTAGAGAGGATGCAGTGTAGAGAGGTTGCAGTGTAGAGAGGTTGCAGTGTAGAGAGGTTGCAGTGTAGAGAGGATGCAGTGTAGAGAGGTTGCAGTGTAGAGAGGTGGCAGTGGGCCTAATTAGCTCCCCACCAATTACTAAAGCACCCCCGCGGGCATTGGGGACAGGGTGAGGAAAGGGGGTGAGGCGGGAGGGAATGAAGTAGGGATGTAAAGGGAGAGAGGGGAGTTTGAAGACACTCAGGCAAGAGAAAACTTCACAGAGGGTCCAAGGGTTCAACATGGGAGGATAAAAACACTGCAGGGAGGAGGAGAGCGGAAGAGAGAAAGAGAAGTCTCTTGCCAATACACCTGACATTTCTCTCTCCAGTGTTCCCATCTCACCAATTACAATTAGGTTGTAATTGTTTGGGTAATTATGATTCAATATTTGGTGCGGTGCCAGCGAACCACTCTCTTGTGCAAGTTTTGCATTTTCATTTCCAAACCTGCAAAATAAGAGGTGAGATGGGGTTAGAGGCTACCACAGTTTTAAATATGTGTTATATACTATGTAGATACATACTCACACAGATCAAATCAAATGTTATTTGTCACATGCGCCAAACACAACTGGTGTAGTCTTTACCATGAAACGCTTGCTAAGAGCCCTTCACAACGATGCAGAGTTTAAACATTAAAATAAATAAAACGGCAACACGAGCTCAAATGGAAACGCTTTAAAAAAAAACTATCTACCAATAGGTGTCCTTCTTTGCGAGGCATTGAAAAACCTCCCTGGACTTTATGGTTGAATCTGTGCTCAAAATTCACTGCTCGACTGAGGGACCTTACAGATAATTGTATATGTGGGCTACAGAGATGAGGTAGTCATTCAACAATCATGTTAAACACTATTATTGCACACAGAGTGATTCCATGCAACTTATAATGTGACTTGTTAATAATGTTTTACTACAGAACTTATTTAGGCTTGCCATAACAAAGGGATTTAATACTTATTGACTCAAGACATTTCAGCTTTTCATTTCTAATTAATTTGTAAACATTTCTAAAAACATAATTCCACTTGGACATTATGGGGTATTGTGTGTAGATCAATGAGAGAACATCTCAATTCAATCAATTTTAAATTCAGGCTGTAACAAAGCAAAATGTGGAAAAAGTCAACAGGAGTGAATACTTTATGAAGGCACTGTATAGTCTAGTGAGTGTGCGTAGGGTCAGTGGAAGATAGAGTCAGTACAGATAGTTTCGGTAAAATTAATTGACTTTTTAGCAGTCTGGCTATTTAGCAGTTTTATGGCTTGGTGGTAGAAGCTGTCTGGGAGCCTGTTGGTCCAAGAGCCAATGCTCCGGTACCGTTTGCCGGATGGTGGCAAAGTGTCTAGGGCTTGGGTGGCTGGAGTCTTTGGCATTTGGAGGTGTACCTGTGGATGTATTTCAAGGCCTACCTTCGAAACCCAGTGCCTCTGTGCTTGACATCATGGGAAAAACAAAATAAATCAGCCAAGACCTCAGTAAAACAATTGTAGACCTCAACAAGTCTGGTTCATCATTGGGAGCAATTTCCAAACGCCTGAAGGTACCACGTTCATCTGTACAAACAATAGTACGCAAGTATAAACACCATGGGACCAGGCAGCCGTCATACTGCTCAGGAAGGAGACGCTAGAGGAAACAAAATTATCTATATCCACAGTAAAACGAGTCCGTAACCTGAATATCGACATAACCTGAAAGTCCGCTCAGCAAGGAAGAAGCCACTGCTCCAAAACCACCTTAAAAAAGCCAGACTACGGTTTACAACTGCACATGGGGACAAAGATCGTACTTGTTGGAGAAATGTCCTCTGGTCTGATGAAACAAAAATAGAACTGTTTGGCCATAATGACCATCGTTATGTTGGAGGAAAAAGGGGGATGCTTGCAACTCGAAGAACACCATCCCAACTGTGAAGCACGGGGTGGCAGCATCATGCTTTGCTGCAGGAGGGACTGGTGCACTTCACAAAATAGATGGCATCATGAGGAAGGAAAATTATGTGGATATATTGAAGCAACATCTCAAGACATCAGTCAGGAAGTTAAAGCTTGGTCGCAAGTGGGTCTTCCAAATGGACAATGACCCCAAGCATACTTCCAAAGTTGTGGCAAAATGGCTTAAGGACAACAAAGTCAAGGTATTGGAGTGGCCATCACAAAGCCCTGACCTCAATCCTATAGAAAATGTGTGGGCAGAACTGAAAAAGCGTGTGCGAGCAAGGAGGCCTACAAATCTGACTCAGTTACACCAGCTCTGTCAGGAGGAATGGGCCAAAATTCACCCAACTTATTGTGGGAAGCTTGTGGAAGGCTACCCGAAACGTTTGACCCAAGTTGAACAATTTAAAGGCAATGCTACCAAATACTAATTGAGTGCATGTAAGCTTCTGACCCACTGGGAATGTGATGAAAGAAATAAAAGCTGAAATAAGTCATTCTCTCTAATATTATTTTGACATTTCACATTCTTAAAATAAAGTGGTGATCCTAACTGACCTAAAACAGGGAATTTTTACTAGGATTAAATGTCAGGAATTGTGAAAAACAGAGTTTAAATGTATTTGGCTAAGGTGTATGTAAACTTACGACTTCAACTATAGAGGTCCTGGATGGCAGGGAGCTCGGACCCAGTGATGTACTGGGCTTTCCGCACCACCGTCTGTAGCGCTTTGCGGTCAAGGGTGGTGCATTTGACATACCAAGCGGGGATGCAGCCAGTCAAGATAATCTCGATGGTGCAGTTGTAGCTTTTTGAGGATATGAGGGCCTATGCCAAATCTTTCAGTCTCCCTTCATGACACTGCAGGTTTGTGTGAACAATGTTATGTCCTTAGTGATGTGGACGCCAAGGAACTTGAAGCTCTCGACCCGCTCCACAACAGCCCCGTCGATGTGGATGGGGGCGTGCTCTCCCCTCTTTATCCTATAGTTCACGATTAGCTCCTTGGACTTACTGACATTGAGGGAGAGGTTATTGTCCTGGCACTACACTGATAAGTCTCTGACCTCCTCCCTGTAGGCTGTCTCATTGCCGTCGGTGATCAGGCCTACCACAGTTGTGTCATCAGCAAACTTAATGATGGTGCTGGAGTCATGCGTGGCCACACAGTAGTGGGTGAACCGGGAGTACAGGAGAGGACTACGCACACACCCATGAGGGGCTTCTGTTTTAAGGGTCAGTGTGGCGGAGGCGTTGTTGTCTACCCTCACTACCTGGGGCTGGCCTGTCAGGAATTCGAGGATCCAGTTGCAGACGGAGGGGTTCAGTCCCAGGGTCCCTAGATTGGTGATGACCTTAGAAGGGACTATGGTGTTAAACGCTGAGCTGTAGTTATTCCTCTCTTGTCCAGTTGGGAAAGGGCAGTGAGAAGTGCAATTGAGATTGCATCATCTGTGGATCTGTTGGGGCGGTATGTGAATTGGAGTGGGTCCAGGGTGTCTGGGATGATGGTGTTGATGTGTGTCATGACCAGCCTTTTAAAGCACTTCATAATTACATTTGCTATTTAGTGATGTACAGAAAGTTCATACTATTATCACATATGACCGCCAAGCACTTCTGGACATTAGATCGACAGTTACTAACCTCGATTTCGACATCATATATGACTCAGCTGTTTCTCTGTTCATACCGGACCCTATTCCTTTGATCCATGGGCCAAAACACTGCAGGTGTAGACGTGGGAGACGAGGTGGAGTGCTGGTGAAACTGAGGCAAATGTCCAGTCATTTGAGAATAAGATGCATAGTCACTTTAATAACTCTACCTACATGTACATATTACCTCAATTACCTCGACTAACCGGTGCCCCTGCACATTGACTCTGTACCGGTACCCCCTGTACATAGCCTCCCTACTGTTATTTTACTGCTGCTCTTTAATTATTTGTTACTTTTATTTTTTTGTACGTTTTAGTTATTCTTTCTTAAAACTGCATTGTTGGTTAAGGGCTTGTAAGTAAGCATTTCGCTTTATTCAGCGCATGTGACAAATAAAATGTGATTTAATTTGAATTGATTTAATTACAGATGTGAGTGCTACAGGGCTATAGTCATGTAGACAGGTTACCCTGGAGATCTTGGGAACAGGGAAAATGGTGGTCAGCTTGAAACGTTGGGATTAAAGAATGGGACAGCGAGAGATTCAAAATGTCCATGAAGACCTTTTGAGAATGCACTCTGGTATTCTGGCCTTCTGATTGTTGACGTGTTTAAATGTTTTGCTCACGTCGGCCATGGCAAACGAGATCACACAGTCATCTGGAAAAACAGGGGCTTTCACACAAGGCACTGTGTTATATTACTTGAAGCCAGCATAAAAAGCATTTAGCTCGTTTTGGGAGTTCTGCATCGCTGGGCAACTCACGGCTGGGTTTTCTTTTGTAATCTGTTATTGTCTGCAAGCCCTGCCACGTACGATGAGTGTCGGAGCTGGTGTAAAAGGATTCCACCTTCCTTTTTTTCTCCTATTTTTTTTACGAAAAAACGTATTTGATCCCCTGCTGATGTTGTACGTTTGCCCACTGACAAAGAAATTATCAGTCTATAATTTTAATGGTAGATTTATTTGAACAGTGACAGACAGAATAACAACAAAAAAAATCCAGAAAAACGCGTGTGAAAAATGTTATAAATTGAATTGCATTGTAATGAGGGAAATAAGTATTTTACCCCTCTGCAAAACATGACTTAGTACTTGGTGGCAAAACCCTTGTTGGCAATCACAGAGGTCAGACGTTTCTTATAGTTGGCCACCAGGTTTGCACACATCTCAGGAGGGATTTTGTCCCACTCCTCTTTGCAGATCTTCTCCAAGTCATTAAGGTTTTGAGGCTGACGTTTGGCAACTCGAACCTTCAGCTCCCTCCACAGATTTTCTATGGGATTAAGGTCTGGAGACTGGCTAGGCCACTCCAGGACCTTAATGTGCTTCTTCTTGAGCCACTCCTTTGTTGCCTTGGCCGTGTGGTTTGGGTCATTGTCATGCTGGAATACCCATCCACGACCCATTTTCAATGCCCTGGCTGAGGGAAGGAGGTTCTCACCCAAGATTTGACGGTACATGGCCCCGTTCATCGTCCCTTTGATGCGGTGAAGTTGTCCTGTTCCCTTAGCAGAAAAACACAGCCAAAGCATAATGTTTCCACCTCCATGTTTGACGGTGGGGATGGTGTTCTTGGGGTCATAGGCAGCATTCCTCCTCCTCCAAACACGGTGAGTTGAGTTGAAGCCAAAGAGCTCGATTTTGGTCTCATCTGACCACAACACTTTCACCCAGTTCTCCTCTGAATTATTCAGATGTTCATTGGCAAACTTCAGACAGCCCTGTATATGTGCTTTCTTGAGCAGGGGTACCTTGTGGGCACTGCAGGATTTCAGTCCTTCACAACGTAGTGTGTTACCAATTGTTTTCTTGGTGACTAGGGTTCCAGCTGCCTTGGGCTCATTGACAATATCCTCTCGTGTAGTACTGGGCTGATTCCTCACCGTTCTCATGATCATTGCAACTCCACGAGGTGAGATCTTGCATGGAGCCCCAGGCCGAGGGAGATTGACAGTTATTTTGTGTTTCTTCCATTTGCAAATAATTGCACCAACTGTTGTCAACTTCTCACCTCATACTTATTTCCCTCATTAAAATGCAAATCAATTGATAACATTTTTGACATGCGTTTTTCTGGATATTTTTGTTGTTATTCTGTCTCTCACTGTTCAAATAAACCTACCATTAAAATTATAGACTGATCATTTCTTTGTCAGTGGGCAAACGTACAAAATCAGCAGGGGATCAAAAACTTTTTTCCCTCACTCTATATTGTCTTTTTGCATGTTTGATGTCTTGTCAGAGGTCATAGCGGGCTTTCTAGTATGCGTCCATGCCATGTCCCGTTCCTTGGAAGCAGTAGCTCTAGCCTTTAGCCCAGCTGGGATGTTGCTCATAATCCCTGGTTTTTGGTTTGGAAACATTCTTATAGTCACTGTGGGAACGACAATGTCTATGCACTTATTGATCAAGCCCATGACTGTTGTGGTAAACTCCTCAATGCTATCGGATAAATCCCGGAACATATCCTAGTATGCACTAGCAAAACAGTCTTTGCAGCCTTGCATTTGCTTTTCCCGACCACTTCTATACTGAGCGCATCACTGGTACTTCCTGTCTGAGCTTTTGTTTGTAAACAGGAAGCAGGAGAATGGAGTCATGGTCAGATTTGCTGAAGGGAATATGAGGGACGGCCTTGTATGCATTTCTGTGGGTAGAATAAGTGTGGTCTAGGGTTTTAGCGCCCCTCGTGGCGCAGGAGACACATTGGTAGAAGTGAGGTAGGACTGTTTTAAGTCTCTCCGTGTTAAAGTCTCCGCCGACCAGAAACGCTGACTTTGGGTGAGCGGTTTCTTGTTTGTTTATGGCCACATACAGTTAATTGAGTGCCAGAGTGGTGTTGGCTGGTTCAGGGATGTAGACAGACGTTATAATTACGGAGGAGAACTCTCTTTGTAGATAAAGGGTCTGCAGCTTACCATGAGGTATTCTATATCAGGTGAGCAAAAGCTTGAGATTTCCTTCACACAGGAAGCAGCACACCAGATGTTATTTATGAAAAACACTCTTCCTCCTTTAGACATTCCCGAAGCCGCTGTCTGATCCTGCTGCTGCATGGAGAATCCACTGAGTACTATGTGCATAGCATCGTCATCCAGCCACGTTCCAGTAAGACACACTATTGGAGATTGTCAAGTCTCTCTGATAGGAGACTCTCGAGCGAAGCTCATCCATCTTATTCTCGAGTGACTGGACATTTGCCAATAGAACGGAGGGCAGTGCCGGTTTTCTCTTTGCCTCAGTTTCACCAGGACTCCACCTCATCTCCCATGTCTACACCTGCAGTGTTTTGGTCCATGGATCAAAGGAATAGGGTCCGGTATGAACAGAGAAACAGCTGAGTCATATTTGAAGTCGAAATCGAGGTTAGTAACTGTCGATCTAATGTCCAGAAGTGCTTGACGGTAATATGTGATAATAGTATGAACTTTCTGTACAAAAGTCAAGATAAAGTCAAGATAAATAAGATAAAAATCACTGTCGGTGCCATCTTTACACACACACACACACACACACACACACACACACACACACACACACACACACACACACACACACACACCCACACACACACACACACACACACACACACACACACACACACACACACACACACACACACACACACACACACACACACACACACACACACACACACACACACACACACACACGCACACACACACACACACACACACACACACACACACACACACACACACACACACACACACACACACACACACACACACACACACCTCCATCCCTATCCCAGCCATGACCTCAATTTGTAACTAGAGCTCTGATTTTGATTGGCCCGCAGCCTTGTGCTTATCAAGCCTGCCTGTGCTGACGCTGAGGGGACTAAGGCAGGTGAAGAGAAGGGTACATCGAGTGGAGTTGCAAATTCCACTGTGTGAGAGAGAAAAGCTCATGGCTAAATATCTTGTCAGGTCGATTCAATAGACATCTCTGTTGCCATTGACCTTTGTGAGGGCGGTGTCTAGAGGTAAAACACGGCGAGCACGATAAATAGGCCTAGAACATTCTATTCTCTGGTGAGTGATTGTGCCCCATTCATTTGAATGTTGTAACAATGACAGTTATGTCATAACTCCTATTCAGCTGTATTCTCCCACTGTGTTATTCAGCTGCATTCTCCAATTGTATTCTCCTATTGTATTATTCAACTGTATTATCCCACTGTATTATTCAGCTGCATTATCCCACTGAAATATTCAGCTGTATTCTCCCACTGTATTACTCAGCTGTATTCTCCTACTGTTTCATTCAGCTGTATTATTCAGCTGTATTCTCCCAATGTATTATTCAGCTGCATTCACCCACTGTATTCTCCAACTGTATCATTCAGCCGTAGTATTCAGCTGTATTCTCCCAATGTATTATTCAGATGTATTCTCCCACTGTATTCTCCCACTGTATTATTCAGCTGTATCATTCAGCTGTATTATTCAGCTGTATTCTCCCACTGTATTATTCAGCTGTATTCTCCCACTGTATTCTCCCACTGTATTATTCAGTTGCATTTTTCAGCTGTATTCTCCCACTGTATTATTTCATTTAAAACACTACTAGCTGGAACATAATGAATAGACCTTTTAGAATCAATTACCCACTGGCAAATAGACATAATCAGATGTCTTCAACCTCATATGTTGACATGTCAATGAGACTGTTTCTTAGAGAAGGGGAGGTGACAACCTTAAAACTGTCATTGTTTCAGAGTGTCCCTAAAGCTGGGTGTGGAATACAGTGGCTTGCTAAAGTATTCACCCCCCTTGGCATTTTTCCTTTTTTGTTGCCTTAAAACCTGGAATTAAAATGGATTTTGGGGGGGTTTGTATCATTTGATTTACAAAACATGCCTACCACTTTGAAGATGCAAAATATTTTTTATTGTGAAACAAACAAATAATAAGACAAAAAAACTTACAACTTGAGTGTGCATAACTATTCACCCACCCAAAGTCAATACTTTGTAGAGCTTGGGGTATGTCTCTATAAGCTTGGCACATCTAGCCACTGGGATTTTTGCTCATTCTTCAAGGCAAAACTGCTCCAGTTCCTTCAAGTTGGATGGGTTCCGCTGGTGTACAGCAATCTTTAAGTCATACTACAGACTCTCAATTGGATTAAGGTATGGGCTTTGATTAGGCCATTCCAAGACATTTAAATGTTTCCCCATAAACCACTCGAGTGTTGCTTTAGCAGTATGCTTAGGGTCATTGTCCTGCTGGAAGGTGAACCTCCGTCCCAGTCTCAAATCTCTGGAAGACTGAAACAGGTTTCCCTTAAGAATTTCCCTGTATTTAGCGCCATCCATCATTCCTTCAATTCTGACCAGTTTCCCAGTCCCTGCCGATGAAAAACATCCCCACAGCATGATGCTGCAACCACCATTCTTCACTGTGGGGATGGTGTTCTCGGGGTGATGAGAGGTGTTGGGTTTGCGCCTGTCACGATCGCTTAAGGAGGAGGACCAATGCGCAGCGTTGAATGCGTACATATTATTTATTAAACAGATCACCCGATCAAAACAACGAACGAAACGTGAAGTCCTTCGATACACACAAACCAAAAGGAACAAGAAACCACAACACAAAGTGAAAAGACCGATAGTTAAATATGGCTCCCAATCAGAGACAACCAGCTGACACTCGTTGCCTCTGATTGGGAGTCACTCAGGCCCACATAGATATACAAACATAGACTACATACCCTGGCTCAACATAACATAGTCCCCAGAGCCAGGGCGTGACAGTACCCCCCCCCCAAAGGCGCGGACTCCGACCGCGCCAAACAACCACAACAGGGGAGGGACCGGGTGGGCACTCCGCCTCGGCGGCGGATCCGGCTCCGGACATGACCCAGGCACGGGTTGTGCTGGACTGACGAAACGCACCACAGACTTGGTGCAGAGAGCAGGCACGGGCCGTGCCGGACTGACGACGCACACCACTGGCTTGGTGCGGGGAGCTTGGATGGGCCGGACTGGGCTGGCGACGCGCACCACAAACTTGGTGCGGAGAGCAGGAACGGGCCGGGCTGGGCTGTCGACGCACACCGTAGGCTTGGTGCGTGGAGTAGGAACGGGCCGAACCGGGCTGACGACGCGCACCACAGACTTGGTGCGGAGAGCAGGAACGGGCCGGACAGGGCTGACGAAGCGCACCCCTGACTTGGTGCGGGGAGCAGGAACGAGCCGAGCCGGGCTGACGACGCACACCACTGGCTTGGTGTGGGGAGCAGGAGCGGGCCGAGCCGGGCTGTCGAAGCGCACCCCTGACTTGGTGCGGGGAGCAGGAACGGGCCGATCCGGGCTGACGAAACGCACCACAGACTTGGTGCGGGGAGCAGGAACGGGCCGGACAGGGCTGACGACGCGCACCACAGGCTCGGTGCGAGAGGCAGGAACAGGCCGAACCGTACTGGGGACACACCCCACTGGCCCTATGCAGGGATCAGGAACGGGCCGGACCGGACTGGTAATACACCCCAGTACCTCTCGCCGTGCCTCCACACTTTCCCTCTCCTCTGTGACCAGTGGCCCCCTTAACCTGGCGGCCTCCTCTGCACACCCGCTGGACCGCTCCATCGCGGCCTCCGGCTGCCCCGTCGTCCACGTCGTGAGCCCCCTAAAAATTTTTCTGGGGTTCTCTCCTCCCCGTGGACCAGGCCTCCCTAGTTCTCGCCAGACTCTCACTCCACTGCTTCAAAGTCCAACCTTTTTGCTCTTCGCTTGGCTGGGCCCAGTTGAGACTCCTACTCCACTGATCCCAGGTCCATCCACTCTCCTCTTCACGCTGCTTGGTCCTGTCTTGGTGGTTTCTTCTGTCACGATCGCTTAAGGAGGAGGACCAATGCGCAGCGTTGAATGCGTACATATTATTTATTAAACAGATCACCCGATACACACAAACCAAAAGTCCTTCGATACACACAAACCAAAAGGAACAAGAAACCACAACACAAAGTGAAAAGACCGATAGTTAAATATGGCTCCCAATCAGAGACAACCAGCTGACACTCGTTGCCTCTGATTGGGAGTCACTCAGGCCCACATAGATATACAAACATAGACTACATACCCTGGCTCAACATAACATAGTCCCCAGAGCCAGGGCGTGACAGCGCCAGACATAGCGTTTTCCTTGATGGCCAAAAAGCTCAATTTTAGTCTCATCTGACCAGAGTACCTTCTTCCATATGTTTGTTGAGTCTCCCACATGCATTTTGGCACCCACCAAACTTTAAGTAATGTATTTTTTCTGGCCACTCTTCAGTAAAGCCCAGCTCTGTGGAGTGTATGGCTTAAAGTGGTCCTATGGACAGATACTCCAATCTCCGCTGTGGAGCTTTGCAGCTCCTTCAGGGTTATCTTTGGTCTCTATGTTGCCTCTCTGATTAATGCCCTCCTTGCCTGGTCCATGAGGTTTGGTGGGCGGCCCTCTCTTGACAGGTTTGTTGTGGTGCCATATTCTTTCCATTTTTTAATAATGGATTTAAAAGTGCTCCGTGGGATGTTTAAGATTTTTTTATAACCCAACCCTGATCTGTACTTCTCCATAACTTCTCCCTGACCTGTATGGAGAGCTCCTTGGTCTTCATGGTGCCACTTGCTTGGTGGTGCCCCTTGCTTAGTGGTGTTGCAGACTCTGGGCCTTTCAGAACAGGTGTATATACAGTTGAAGTCGGAAGTTTACATACACCTTAGCCAAATACCTTTAAACTCAGTTTTTCACAATTCCTGACATTTATTCCTAGTAAGAATTCAATGTCTTAGGTCAGTTAGGATCACCACTTTATTTTAAGAATGTGAAATGTCAGAATAATAGTAGAGAGAATGATTTATTTCAGCTTTTATTTATTTCATCACATTCCCAGTGGGTCAGAAGTTTACATACACTCAATTAGTATTTGGTAGCATTGCCTTTAAATTGTTTAACTTCGGTCAAACGTTTCGGGTAGCCTTCCACAAGCTTCCCACAATAAGTTGGGTGCATTTTGGCCCATTCCTCCTGACAGAGCTGGTGTAACTGAGTCAGATTTTTAGGCCTCCTTGCTCGCACACGCTTTTTCAGTTCTGCCCACAATTTTCCATAGGATTGAGGTCAGGGCTTTGTGATGGCAACTCCAATACATTGACTTTGTTGTCCTTAAGCCATTTTTCCACAACTTTGGAAGTATACTTGGGGTCATTGTCCATTTGGAAGACCCATTTGCGACCAAGCTTTAACTTCCTGACTGATGTCTTGAGATGTTGCTTCAATATATCCATATAATTTTCCTTCCTCATGATGCCATCTATTTTGTGAAGTGCACCAGTCCCTCCTGCAGCGAAGCACCCCCACAGCATGATGCTGCCACCCCCGTACTTCACGGTTGCGATGGTGTTCTTCGGTTTGCAAGCAACCCCCTTTTCCCTCCAAATATAATGATGGTCATTATGGCCAAACAGCTCTATTTTTGTTTCATCAGACCAGAGGACATTTCTCCAAAATGTACGATCTTTGTCCCCATGTGCAGTTGCAAACCGTAGTCTGGCTTTTTTATATTGGTTTTGGAGCAGTGGCTTCTTCCTTGCTGAGCGGCCTTTCAGGTTATGTCGATATAGGACTCATTTTACTGTAGATATACACACTTTTGCACCTGTTTCCTCCAGCATCTTCACAAGGTCCTTTGCTGTTGTTCTGAGATTGATTTGCACTTTTCGCACCAAAGTACGTTCATCTCTAGGAGACAGAACGCGTCTCCTTCCTGAGTGGTATGACGGCTGCGTGGTCACATGTTGTTTATACTTGTGTACAATTGTTTGTACAGATGAATGTGGTACTTTCAGGCGTTTGGAAATTGCTCCCAAGGATGAACCAGACTTGTGGAGGTCTACAATGTCTTTTCTGAGGTCTTGGCTGATTTCTTTTGATTTTCCCATGATGTCAAGCAAAGAGGCACTGAGTTTGAAGGTAGGCCTTGAAATACATCCCCAGGTACACCTCCAATTGACTCAAATGATGTCAATTAGCCTATCGGAAGCTCTAAAGCCATGACTTAATTTTCTGGAATTTTCCAAGCTGTTTAAAGGCACAGTCAACTTAGTGTATATTATATTCTGACCCACTGGAATTGTGATACAGTGAATTATAAGTGAAATAATCTGTGTCATGCACAAAGTAGATCCTAACTGACTTGCCAAAACTATAGTTTGTTAACAATACATTTGTGGAGTGGTTGAAAAATGAGTTTTAATGACTCCAACCTAAGTGTATGTAAACTTCCGACTTCAACTGTATACTGAGATCATGTGACAGATCATGTGACACTTAGATTGCACACAGGGGGACTTTATTTAACTAATTATGTGACTTCTGAAGGTAATTGGTTACACCAGATCTTATTTATGGACTTCATAGCAAAGGGGGTGAATACATATGCACACACCACTTTCCGTTAATTATGTTTTAGAATTTTTTGAAACACTTCACCAATTTGGACTATTTTGTGCATGTTCATTACATGAAATCCAAATTAAAATCAATTTAAATTACAGGTTGTAATGCAACAAAATAGGAAAAACGCCAAGGGGGATGAATACTTTTGCAAGGCCCTGTATTCCTGCTGTTTTTGTGTGGGTTTCCTCTCTTTCACTTTGGGCTTCCTCCTTCTCTAACGCTCTCTTCACTTTTAGGCTGATCATCGGCCTCCTTGTTGCTAGGCAACCCCCGTCTTAAGATCTTCCCGGTAGAGTTATGAAGGTAATAAAACAATGCCTCAAGACAAGCAGTCATGGGATCCAGAAAAGCCAGAGAGAAAAAGGAAGAGAGAGAGTGTGAGAGAGAGAGAGAGCGAGAGAGCGAGAGAGAGAGAGAGAGAGAGAGAGAGAGAGAGAGAGAGAGAGAGAGAGAGAGAGCGAGAGAGAGAGAGAGAGAGAGAGAGAGAGAGAGCGAGAGAGAGAGAGAGAGAGAGAGAGAGAGAGAGAGAGAGAGAGAGAGAGAGAGAGAGAGAGAGAGAGAGAGAGAGAGAGAGAGAGAGAGAGAGAGAGAGAGAGAGAGAGAGAGAGAGAGAGAGAGAGAGAGAGAAAGAGAGAGAGCGAGAGAGAGAGAGAGAGAGAGAGCGAGAGAGAGAGAGAGAGAGAGAGAGAGAGAGAGAGAGAGAAAGAGAGAGAGCGAGAGAGAGAGAGAGAGAGAGAGAGAGAAAGAGAGAGAGTGTGAGAGAGAGAGAGAGAGAGAGCGAGAGAGAGAGAGAGAGAGAGAGAGAGAGAGAGAGCGAGAGAGAGGTCTATACCTGTCAAATTAAAAATTGAATGATGTTATTAATAGTAACGATGGTTATCCTCGTGAAGCATGCCGAGATCATCTATAGGCTGATACTGTTTGTTTTTATTGTTCCTTTAGACAGTATAAACAGATTCAAACCTAGTTGTGAGATGAAGTGTTTTTTGGAGGTGTGTAACATACTGCATGTCTCCATTTGTCAAGGTTATTCCAACCTCAACGTCATGTAAACATATGTATGTTACTGTATTTCTTCAATCTCCGTTTTGACAGACAGCCATACACATTCTGTGGCTGGAGTTACCGGATGTGTGTTTGATTGACATGATGTCAGAATGATTTGATACCAGCTCATGGATGTCCTTGCAGAAAATGACCAACCTGTGATTTATAGCCTAACCCACGAACATCCAGCGATGCCTCTTTTCATTCTGGGGTATTGGTTGGTACTTTCATTTATTACAACTTTGGCCCTTTCTCCAGCGCTGACACACACTTCAAACACACACACAGAGATTTTTATTACAACTTTGGTCTATTCTGTAACACACATACACACACACACACTTTCCAAGGCTAGGATCTGTCAATCAGGCTCGATTGAGATCCCTGCAAGAAAGAGGAGCGATGGGAGGATGTTTCGCCTTCCAAGGATACCCAGAGAAAATACAGTTTCAAACAAAGCATTTGGAGTCGACGGCACCAAGACCCTCTGGGTGATCTAAATTATAACTAGGCACAGGGGAAATAAAACTTTTGTTTTTTTGTTCTCCCCCTCCACCCCTTGTAGACAAAAGAACTTCAAAGCAGGCTCTTACTAATACAAGCAATAAAAAACTCCCACAAGCTTTTGTCTGAATGTAGTTCTCTCTTCCCCCTGTGGTTTTATGACTGACACAATCTGTTAAGAGAGTCTTCCAGCTATCATCCTTTCCCTATATCCACAATAAATTTTTCGCCAAATCCAACCGGCATCGAGGGGGAAGAAGAGAACAGAAGGAGGTTAAGAATGAAAAAGGAGAAGGGCCCAATAACAAATGAAGACAGGGGCCACAAAACACCAACCGACAACACAATCAAAGTGGCTGGAGTCCTTTTTCTCTGAAAACAGGACCCCATAGGGAAGACAGGCCTCCAAACTAATCTTCAGACATTCAAAAAATATCCGCAGCCACGTGTTTTCATTTGTATTATTTATTTCTGTAGTTTCAATCTGCCGGGGGTATTTAGATCGTGGTCGGCATCGTTGTGCAGGATTGCAGACGGAGAGATGTTCGTCTCCCTAATCAGAATGCAAATGTTGAGTCTCCCTAGTGGGACATTAGCACGTCTTGGAGGGTGAATCTCAGGCTCAAATTGAACGAAGACGAATGCAGGGTTATTTTGATTCTAGAAAAGCGAGGCAGTCGCTAAATTAAAAACATGGCCGTAAATAAAAAGTTCATTAGAGTTAAATGCGCCTCAGATTGCAGCCCAAATAAATGCTTCACAGAGTTCAAGTAACAGGCACATCTCAACATCAACTGTTCAGAGGAGACTGTGTGAATCAGGCCTTCATGGTCGAATTGTTGCAAAGAAACCACTACTAAAGGACACCCATAAGAAGAAGAGACTTGCTTGGGCCAAGAAACACGAGCAATGGACATTAGACCGGTGGAAATCTGTCCTTTGGTCTGATGAGTCCAAATTTCAGTTTTTTGGTTCCAACCACTGTGTCTTTGTGAGACGCAGAGTAGGTGAACGGATTATATCTGCATGTGTGGTTCCCACCCTGAAGCATGGAGGAGGAGGTGTGATGGTGTGGGGGTGCTTTGCTGGTGACACTGTCTGTGATTTATTTAGAATTCAAGGTATACTTAACCAGCATGGCTACCACAGCATTCTGCAGCGATACACTATCCCATCTTGTTTGCGCTTAGTGGGACTATCATTTGTTTTTTAACAGGACAATCACCCTACCTCAATCCAATCGAGATGGTTTGGGATGAGTTGGATAGCTGAGTGAAGGAAAAGCAGCCAACAAGTGCTCAGCATATGTGGTAACATCTTCAAGACTGTTGGAAAAGCATTCCAGGTGACCACCTCATGAAGCTGGTTGAGAGAATGCCAAGAGTGTGCAAAGCTGTCATCAAGGCAAAGGGTGGCTACTTTGAAGAATCTCAAATATAAAATATATTTTGATTTGTTTAACACTTTTTTGTTTACTACATGATTCCATATGTGTTATTTCATAGTTTTGATGTCTGCACTATTATTTTACAATGTACAAAATAGTAAAAATAAAGAAAAACCCTGGAATGAGTAGGTGTGTCCAAACTTTTGACTGGTACTGTATATCCACTCAGGAGTCGATGGGATGGCACAGCAATGATTGGATCACTTTGGTAAGCAGGTTGTCAATCATGCTAAATGCTCCAAAATGATGATAGTGGTCATTGTCAACCATATACATTTGTTTACAGCACGTGTGTACAGTACAATATTGATTGAATGTGTGTTTGTGTGTTTGTGTACAGTATTAGTGTCTATGTCTGTGAGTATGTGGATAAGACTTATTGGGCGTTGGTATATGTGCACATGCGTGTGTGTGTGGGGTGCAAGCTGTAAGTGTACATGTACACATCTTCAAGGGAGGGGGCTTTGAGAATGTCCGTTTGTCCTGCAGGTCTGTGGGAACAGACTGATTTATGAGCTGTCAATGACAGAGATGGATCTGAGCTCTGAGGCCCGAGAGCCATGCAGGGTCGAGGGAGGGAGGGAAGGAGATGGAAGAGGGGAGCGAGGGACCGACCCGATCCACAGTCTGTCGTTTCAATCCTACTTTTGTTATCGTTCTCCACAACTCGACAAAGATGAGGCATGCCTAGTCTTCCAGGTCTTCTGAGGATTGTTTTTGTATGTGTCGGTGGGGAGGTGGTGGTAGTGGGGAGGGGGAGGGGGGATGTGGGATGTCGACGTCGCCAGCGAACCGCATCGCATTAGGATTCCGCCGTCACCTCGTTCTGTCAGTGATGAGCGCTCCCGCCAGCTTCCTATATCTTCAGGTTCACCACTCTCTACCATGTCTGGCATTTGCTATCTGATTTTAGGGAGGTGACACCAGCCGGGGGAGCGCAGAAACAACGCTGCCCGCCTTTCACCCTCACCCCGGTAACAAATCACAAACATAACACTGTCAACAGTTTGACAGCCATATACTTTTACATCTGCCGCCCAGATTACACGTGACGCATTAGTAATCTATTTTAGTGTATTGTCACAGCCAGTGATACCGAGATACGGTGAGAGATTTTTACAGTCAGTAGCTACATGGGATGGATTTTGTTGTGTTTATGTGTGTATTTGTGTCAGGGGGAAGTAGTAGTCTGTATGAAGTCTACATCTCGAGTATTTGCTGATAAAAACTAAAAACTAAAAACGTAAGTATGAAAAAGTTAGACAAAGCATGAATCTTTGAATCTGAGGAAAGTTAAACATAACCGCCCTGATGATGCATTGACCTCTAAGAGCGCTCAAAATACAGTTGGCTGTTCATTTCTCTTTCTGCCCTACTGCGATTTGACCCTCACCTGCATTAACATTCTCCAGTCCTTCATCAGGCCTTTTGCAGCCAAATGAGACAATTATAAAGTGCATTTGACTGGACTAATAGAGAACTCTATCTCCAGCATCAACTAAAGACTCCTTTTCTTATCCTCAAGTCAGCCGACTGAAAGGTATTTCTGGTCTTTCTTCCTTTCAGAAATCTCTCTTGCGTTCTCTTTTTCAACTTCTCCATTTTTTGAATCCCATGTCCGTGGGCACTTCTTAGACGACCTCCTGGAATATAGCCAGACTTTGATCGTAAGGAGAAAGTGCCATAACTCTGAAATGTGAGTTACTTCATTAATTGATTCTAAGCTAGCTGTATGTTAATGTTTGGGATCCAAAACTTGTTTAAAATGAAATATGATGAACCACGACTGCTGGGTTCTGTTCAGTATCAGCCAACAGGAGTAACCTTTTTTAACCAAGGATGCAAGACCCACCAGAACTTGCCCAATTATACAACTAATTTTCGTGTTCCGTCTCAAAACCTTCTCTTACGTTCGCTTCTGCTGAACACAGCCCAGCATGTGCTGAGGAATACGTAGGAGAAGGAGCATCACCAAAACCTTGGATGTCAACAGGTTGTTATGAACAGGTTGTTATGAACAGGTTGTTATGAACCAGGTTGTTATGAACAGGTTGTTATGAACAGGTTGTTATGAACAGGTTGTTATGAACCAGGTTGTTATGAACAGGTTGTTATGAACAGGTTGTTATGAACAGGTTGTTATGAACCAGGTTGTTATGAACATGTTGTTATGAACCATGTTGTTATGAACAGGTTGTTATGAACAGGTTGTTATGAACAGGTTGTTATGAACAGGTTGTTATGAACCAGGTTGTTATGAACAGGTTGTTATAAACAGGTTGTTATGAACCAGGTTGTTATGAACAGGTTGTTATGAACAGGTTGTTATGAACAGGTTGTTATGAACAGGTTGTTATGAACCAGGTTGTTATGAACATGTTGTTATGAACCAGGTTGTTATGAACAGGTTGTTATGAACAGGTTGTTATGAACAGGTTGTTATGAACAGGTTGTTATGAACAGGTTGTTATGAACCAGGTTGTTATGAACAGGTTGTTATGAACCAGGTTGTTATGAACATGTTGTTATGAACCAGGTTGTTATGAACAGGTTGTTATGAACAGGTTGTTATGAACAGGTTGTTATGAACAGGTTGTTATGAACATGTTGTTATGAACAGGTTGTTATGAACCAGGTTGTTATGAACCAGGTTGTTATGAACAGGTTGTTATAAACAGGTTGTTATGAACAGGTTGTTATGAACCAGGTTGTTATGAACAGGTTGTTATGAACCAGGTTGTTATGAACAGGTTGTTATGAACAGGTTGTTATGAACCAGGTTGTTATGAACAGGTAGTTATGAACCAGGTTGTTATGAACAGGTTGTTATGAACAGGTTGTTATGAACCAGGTTGTTATGAACCAGGTTGTTATGAACCAGGTTGTTATGAGCAGGTTGTTATGAACAAGGTTGTTATGAACAGGTTGTTATGAACCAGGTTGTTATGAACAGGTTGTTATGAACAGGTTGTTATGAACAGGTTGTTATGAACAGGTTGTTATGAACCAGGTTGTTATGAACCAGGTTGTTATGAACATGTTGTTATGAACAGGTTGTTATGAACCAGGTTGTTATGAACCAGGTTGTTATGAACAGGTTGTTGTGAACCAGGTTGTTATGAACAGGTTGTTATGAACCAGGTTGTTATGAACAGGTTGTTATGAACAGGTTGTTATGAACAGGTTGTTATGAACAGGTTGTTATGAACCAGGTTGTTATGAACCAGGTTGTTATGAACCAGGTTGTTATGAACAGGTTGTTATGAACAGGTTGTTATGAACAGGTTGTTATGAACCAGGTTGTTATGAACAGGTTGTTATGAACAGGTTGTTATGAACCAGGTTGTTATGAACAGGTTGTTATGAACAGGTTGTTATGAACCAGGTTGTTATGAACAGATTGTTATAAACAGGTTGTTATGAACAGGTTGTTATGAACAGGTTGCTATGAACCGGTTGTTATGAACAGGTTATTATGAACCAGGTTGTTATGAACAGGTTGTTATGAACAGGTTGTTATGAACAGGTTGTTATGAACAGGTTGTTATGAACATGTTGTTATGAACAGGTTGTTATGAACAGGTTGTTATGAACCAGGTTGTTATGAACCAGGTTGTTATGAACCAGGTTGTTATGAACCAGGTTGTTAAGAACCAGGTTGTTATGAACAGGTTGTTATGAACCAGGTTGTTATGAACAGGTTGTTATGAACAGGTTGTTATGAACAGGTTGTTATGAACCAGGTTGTTATGAACAGGTTGTTATGACCAGGTTGTTATGAACAGGTTGTTATGAACAGGTTGTTATGAACCAGGTTGTTATGAACAGGTTGTTATGAACCAGGTTGTTATGAACCAGGTTGTTATGAACAGGTTGTTATGAACAGGTTGTTATGAACAGGTTGTTATGAACAGGTTGTTATGATCCAGGTTGTTATGAACAGGTTGTTATGAACCAGGTTGTTATGAACAGGTTGTTATGAACACGTTGTTATGAACAGGTTGTTATGAACAGGTTGTTATGAACAGATTGTTATGAACAGGTTGTTATGAACCAGGTTGTTATGAACAGGTTGTTATGAACCAGGTTGTTATGAACAGGTTGTTATGAACAGGTTGTTTTGAACAGGTTGTTATGAACCAGGTTGTTATGAACAGGTTGTTATGAACAGGTTGTTATGAACCAGGTTGTTATGAACAGGTTGTTATGAACAGGTTGTTATGAACCAGGTTGTTATGAACATGTTGTTATGAACAGGTTGTTATGAACCAGGTTGTTATGAACATGTTGTTATGAACCAGGTTGTTATGAACCAGGTTGTTATGAACCAGGTTGTTATGAACAGGTTGTTATGAACCAGGTTGTTATGAACAGGTTGTTATGAACAGGTTGTTATGGACCAGGTTGTTATGAACAGGTTGTTATGAACAGGTTGTTATGAACAGTTTGTTATGAACAGGTTGTTATGAACAGGTTGTTATGAACAGGTTGTTATGAACCAGGTTGTTATGAACAGGTTGTTATAAACAGGTTGTTATGAACAGGTTGTTATGAACAGGTTGTGTGGTGGTGACCGTCTCCTCTCTCTACACTGAGCTTGTCGAGGTGTTGGTCATTAGTGTGTGAAACATATGCCAATTAGGAGACTGGAGCTACTCGTCTGAAACCAAGCACGGAGAAGTAGCAAAACATACACAACCATACGGACTAATTGTCTTATATACAGATACAAAGAGAGAAAGAGTCGTCTGTGTCTTGAGTTGATAGCTATTATGGCAACTGTGCCTATCTTACATCAATTTAGAGAGGTCTTCATCCGCTAAAAGACAACCCTCTTAGAGACAGAAGAGTCCACTTAATGATGTGAAACTGGGTATTCTCACTGCAAAACACACATACTCTTTGTCTCTCACGCATGGACGTACACACACACTCACTCACTCACAGTGCATGCACAGTCCCTCCATGCATATCTCATAAATCTTTAAACCCTCTCAAGACAGACTGATGCTCCTTCACAAAGGAAAATATACAGCTTCTTTAAGATGAAAAAGAAAATCATATCTATTTACTCTCCTTTCCCACACCTTCATATTCCCATACCTTTCATCTTCTTTATGGTTGATGACATCGAAGATCTCAGGATGTCACTGTTTTATTTGCTGTCAGAAGGAGGGAGGTACAGAGAGCAGCTGAGCGGAGAAGGTAAGCATGTACACTGCTATACTGGGAATCACAGGCCATCCCTAGACTGTTATATTTAAGCAATAAGGCACGGGGGGGAGTAGTATATGGCCAACATACCACGGCTAAGGGCTGTTCTTATGCACAACGCAACGCGGAGTGCCTGGATACAGCCCCTTAGCCGTGGTATAATGGCCATATACCACAAACCCCCGAGGTGCCTTATTGCTATTATAAACTGGTTACCAACGTAATTACAACAGTAAAAATAAATGTTTTGTCGTACCCATGGTATACGGTCTGATATACCACAGTTGTCAGCCAATCAGCATTCAGGGCTCGAACCACCCAGTTTATAATTAGATACATACCATATCACAAAATAAAAATTCACTGCTTCGTTCAACTTCGACATACACTATGACGCCAGATTAGTGGAGTAAATGTAGAGGAGTAGATCATTTTGACCTGTATCTGAAGGTAAGACAACATGCGATTGAAAAGAAAACAACCATGCTGTGGCGGACAGTTGGGAGAAGACAAATGTTGTTTTCTCCCTGATAAAGGTACATGGACACTATTTGCCTAACCCTTTGCTATTTCAGTAAACCCACTCAGTAAAAAAATCCCAGCCTTGTACACCTTTAGTTGCAGGATCTCTCAAGGTGAACACAAACAGTAACCAAACAAACTCAAAACAAAAGAAGCTTAGCCGCCGGTGAGCCTCAGTTCACTTGACAAGACGATGACCTGGCCGATGTCAAGGACTGTGGTGGCCCGTCCACACTACGACCATAGAGAAAGATGGATACTGCTGGCCGGAATGGTTCCCAGGATTATCTCTTCGGCGCAGGAGCCAGAAGAAAGGAAGCAGACGACCAGACGGCCATCTCTGGGCCCGATGAAAAATGAGGGAGCGAGATACTATTTCTCCTTTAATTCACAAGGGGTGGTCTGGCTCAGGCCGCGATAAGACTCAAGTGATCAACATCCTTTTGAGTTGGCTTTGACTCGCTCCTTTCCCCCTCCCATATCTCCCTCTCAGATATGTAGGATATATTTTTGCTTTTTCGAAGGGGGGTACAGGGTGGGTAGAGAAAGGGAGAACAGACAAAGCGTGACAGGGAGGAGGATGAGAGAATTCTGCTCTAAGGTGTAGACTCACAGTGCTACTTCATATGGTGATGGATCTGGATTTATGAATATGAGCTGCTGGAAGTGCTCAATAGGGCCCTGTAGACCAGAGAGGACGTTTAGGAGCCCTTTCCTCCTCTGTGTTCTGCACTTATTCCGACATTTCTGCCTATCTGTTATTCCAAGCACAAAACTCTACCCCCCCGAGAGAAGAAAACACCTTCAATTTCATCATGTTGAAAATGTACTCAACGATTATGTAACAGATGCTGTAAAACAAATGCATGTTGTTCTTTCATATCTTGCCACTGTTAAAACCTCTAAAAGTCTAAGACAATGGGGTGAGGTTCTACTAAGCTAACATATGGAATTGTTTTAAGATGGTCGTACCATGGATAATTTAGCTATTTGATTTAGAATTTTAGGACCCCTTTAGGTATCAAAAAATATATTTTGAAATTATTTGATAAAATATTGAATTTGGCCTTTTCTACTATAGCCCATAGAAACACATTGAATAACCCATTAATAAATGGGGGAAAAAAAGATAATACAAAATTAACTCATAAGTAATAAGGTTTTGAAGTGTCTGTTCTATATCTATGACGTAATAAGAAAGCTCTGGAAAAATTGTAGTTTTTTTGGACACATTTAACCCCTTATTTTTGTTGCAACAAAACTACCTCCATACTTACATTCATTTGTATGGGTTACCTTCAGATGAGTCCCGTGGGGCTTGTGGGGGTCGTACAGAGACCACCATCGTGTTCGTGAGAGTCTCATCTTTCCATAAAGTGGTGGTATTAGTGGATGCTACACCGTTTTCGTGAGAAGACCAATTTTCGGGATGTCTCCTGGTCTGACAAACACCGCTGTAGCTCGGCCACCTTCCACCGCAAATGCTGAAGGCCGACATAGCAGATGTCTCTAGCTTAAATTGACTGATTTTATGGGGATTTCTTTTAATGAAGTTACTTAGATTCACGCACGGGTGCGTCAATAGACTCTTAAGGATTAAAACATTTGAGGCTTATAGAATAGTGAGGATTTAAAGGCTAGCGAGAGACGGAAACATTGTCGGTAACTGTCGGAGGAAACCAAAACAATTAACAAAGAAATGTAGTTTCCTTATCGGGAGCCTCTATCTGCGGGTGATGCATGTTGTAATGGAAGTTCCTCCATTCCCTGTCCTCCATTTCTACTGAAACCCTGAGTCCTGGCTGGGGCCTGCCGTTATCTCACCTTGGTCAGGACAAACGTGATTGATTGCCGTCTGGGCTATTTCAGGCTCTGCCAGGTAACAGGAAGTGCTTTGTAACTCAGCACCCAAACCTCCATCGCTCCCCTTCACTCCCTCCCAAGCCCCTCCCATCTCCTAGTGCCCAGTACCCACAGTTGTCACAACCAATGAGATACACAGTCTCTCAAAACCACACACCCGTGATTAAATCTCCTCCTCTGAAATAGCCTCTGCCTCTTCAATACAGCCTGTTAATTACATTCCACTAATTATTCATCTCAAAATGATAATTGTTCACCTTGACATAACTCAACTATCTGTGATCCATTCCCGCAAATTTGACTAATTGCATTAACTGGGTGAGGAAGAGAAAAAAGCTAACCTCTAAAACAAAAACAAATCAAACCAAAGAACCTCAACAACGAGGAAGTGATTGGGAAAGGAAAAGTTTGGGTTTCCAGTGATGGATTTTGTTGCCTTCAATAGATGAGCCATCCAATTGAAGATTAGCTTTCTCCTGTATCAGGGGTGATTATGAGTGATCATTACACTTGTTTTCAGAGGTAATAGTCAAGTATTATGTGAATATAACCTTAGAATGAACCTGTTATGTCCTTCTTATACATACAGTTGAAGTTGGAAGTTTACATACACCTTAGTCAAATACATTTAAACTCAGTTTTTCACAATTTCTGATATTATATAATATATAATCCTAGTTAAAATGTCCTGTTTTAGGTCAGTTAGGATCACCACTTTATTTTAAGAATGTGAAATGTCAGAATAATAGTAGAGAGAATGATTTATTTCAGCTTATATTTCTTTCATCACATTTCCAGTGGGTCAGAAGTTTACATACACTCAATTAGTATTTGGTAGCATTGCCTTTAAATTGTTCAACTTGGGTCAAACATTTCGGGTAGCTTTCCACAAGCTTCCCACAATAAGTTGGGAGAATTTTGGCCCATTCCTCCTGCAGAGCTGGTGTAACTGAGTCAGGTTTGTAGGCCTCCTTGCACGCACACGCTTTTTCAGTTCTGCCCACAAATGTTCTATAGGATTGAGGTCAGGGCTTTGTGATGGCCACTCCAATACCTTGACTCTGTTGTCCTTAAGCCATTTTGCCACAACTTTGGAATTATGCTTGGGTTCATTGTCCATTTGGAAGACCCACTTGCGACCAAGCTTTAACTTCCTGACTGATGTCTTGAGATGTTGCTTCACTATATCCACATTATTTTCCTTCCTCATGATGCCATCTATTTTGTGAAGTGCACCAGTCCCTCCTACAGCAAAGCATCCCTACAGCATGATGCTGCCACCCTCGTGCTTCAAGGTTGGGATGGTGTTCTTCGGTTTGCAAGCAAACCCCTTTTTCCTCCAAACATAACGATGGTCATTATGGCCAAACAGTTCTATTTTTGTTTCATCAGACCAGAGGACATTTCTCCAAAAAGTACGATCTTTGTCCCCATGTGCAGTTTCAAACCATAGTCTGGCTTTTTTATGGCAGTTTTGGAGCAGTGGCTTCTTCCTTGCTGAGCGGCCTTTCAGGTTATGTCGATATAGGACTCGTTTTACTGTGGATATAGGTACTTTTGTACCTGTTTCCTCCAGCATCTTCACAAGTTCCTTTGCTGTTATTCTGGGATTGATTTGCACTTTTCGCACCAAAGTACGTTAATCTCTAGGAGATAGAATGCGTCTCCTTCCTGAGCGGTATGACGGCTGCGTGGTCCCATGGTGTTTATACTTGCGTACTATTGTTTGTACAGATGAACGTGGTACCTTCAGGCGTTTGTAAATTGCTCCCAAGGATGAACCAGACTTGTGGAGGTCTACAATTTTTCTTCTGAGGTCTTGGCTGATTTCTTTTGATTTTCCCATGATGTCAAGCAAAGAGGCACTGAGTTTGAAGGTAGGCCTTGAAATACATCTACAGGTACACCTCCAAATGACTCAAATGATGTCAATTAGCCTATCAGAAGCTTCTAAAGCCATGACATAACTTTCTGGAATATTCCAAGCTGTTTAAAGGCACAGTCCACTTAGTGTATGTAAACTTCTGACCCACTGGAATTGTGATACAGTGAATTATAAGTGAAATAATCTGTCTGTAAACAATTGTTGGAAAAATTACTTGTGTCTTGCGCAAGGTAGATGTCCTAACCAACTTGCCAAAACTTTGTTTGTTAACAAGAATTTTGTGGAGTGGTTGAAAAACGAGTTTTAATGACTCCAACCTAAGTGTGTGTAAACTTCCGACTTCAACTGTACATAACCTACTCCACATTGCCAAAGTGAAATAATTTTTTTGTAATAAAAAATTCTTCATTGCGTATGTCTTCACACCCCAGAGTTAATACTTGGTGGAAGCACCTTTGGCGGCCATTAAAGCTGTGAAACATTTTGAATAAGATTCTACCAACTTTTAGAACAACATATAACCATTGATTTTGTCAAAATGTCTCAAGCTCACTAAATTTAATCGGGAGTCATTGATGGACAGCAAAATTCAAAACTTCTCTCTGAATTTCAAGCAGCTTTAAGTCAGGACTTAGACTGGACCGCACACTCAACATGTATTGGCAAGACATTCTGGTGTGTCTTTGACATTAAAATGTGAGTAATTGTCCCACTGAAAAATAAAACTATCCCAGGCTTAGGTATTTACAAAACTGAGGAAGAGTTTCCTCTAACTTTTTATTTGGACTTTGCTCCTTTCATATTTATTTTGATCCGGAAAAACTCCCCAGTCCCTGCCGGTGTCAAAGTGGTAGTGAGGAGAGGAAACGTAGAAACAAATGCGCTTGTATGAAATAATGTCCTCTTCTCCACTAGCGCGTCATCAGGGGTGAAAATATTAAATAAATGTGATGAAATCAAATATAACTAGCTGTGCAAGACATTAAATGTATTGTAACTGTAGCCTACTTTGCATTCAGAAAGTATTCAGATCCTTTACTTTTTTTCACATTTTGTTACGTTACAGCCTTATTTTAAAATTTATTAAATTGTTTTTTCCCTCATCTCTCTACACACAATACCCCATAATGACAACGCAAAAGCAGGTTTTGAGACATTTTTGCAAATGTATATAAAAAAAATATATATACGAAATATTACATTTACTTAACCCTCCTGTTATGTTGTGGGTCAATTTGACCCGTTTCCACTTTTGCGTTGTCTACAATACTAGTTAACCACTCTTTTTCGCCATGAAATTACATGACTTTTCCTCATTTAGGGTCATGAACCTAACTGCAAAATGTGGACACACTGATGTGTTGTGGAATGTCTGTGTACATTTTGTATACAAACATGATGTTGTGGGTCATTTTGACCCGGAGGCTTTCATGTGTATATATATTTGCACAGGTGCAAAACAAAAAAGTGTCTTTGATGTATTTTGTTTTGACTGGTCCTGGTTGCACTTTTAGAATTGTGTTTGGGTTAAAAAGGGCTTTCCCAAGCTTCTCCTCAGTGTGAGAGCAGCAGGTCCCTGACACAGACACTCAAAAATGAGCTCCAAAAGATTTTCAATCAATGAAGTCTTATCACAAATTCTGGACTGTGACAGTGAAAAAGAAGAAGAGGTTTCAGAGACAGAGGATATTTCAGAGATAGAGGACAATGCTGTTGATGATCCAGATTTTGTCTTCATTGAAGAGGATTCAGAGGAGGAGTCTGCCGTACCATCCCCTACATCAGATGAGAGACAGAGCATGCAACAAGCATCATCAAGAGAAGAGAAGACATGGAAGTCTAAAGATGGTCATATTGAATGGTCACCGTCACCACAACGAGGTCAAGGTAGACTCTCAGCTTCCAATGTAATAAAAATGGTTCCAGGACCTACACGATTTGCTGTCACTCGAGTCCATGACATACAATCAGCTTTTGAGCTCTTTTTTACTCCAAGCAATAGAGAAGATTGTTCTGGACATGACCAACTTGGAGGGGAGCCGTGTGTTTCAAGAGAACTGGAAGCCACTGGATCGGATTGACTTGCATGCATACATTGGATTGCTCATATTAGCTGGAGTCTACCGGTCAAACGGAGAAGCAACGGCCAGCCTGTGGAATGAAGAGAATGGAAGGCCAATATTTCGGGCAACAATGTCTCTACAAGAATTCCACATAATTTCTCGGGTGATTCGCTTTGATAACCGTGATACCAGACCGGTCGACGTGAAAGAGACAAACTAGCTGCAATCAGAGATGTATGGGATAAATGGGTGGAAATTCTACCGTTACTGTACAATCCCAGTCCTCATGTTACAGTTGATGAACGCCTTGTTCCATTCAGAGGACGTTGTCCCTTCAGACAGTATATGCCAAACAAGCCTGCAAAATATGGCATCAAAATATGGGCAGCATGTGATGCCACATCAAGCTATGCATGGAATATGCAAGTTTACACTGGGAAGCCACCCGGCGGAGTGCCTGAGAAAAACCAGGGGATGCGGGTGGTGCTGGACATGAGTGAAGGGCTGCAAGGTCATAACATCACGTGTGACAACTTCTTCACATCCTACCGCCTTGGTGTTGAACTACAGAAGAGAAAGCTGACCATGGTTGGAACAATCAGAAAAAACAAACCTGAACTTCCCAGTGAGCTTCTGAAAATGCAGGGCAGAACTGTGCATTCCTCTAAATTTGCTTTCTCTGAAAATGCAACTGTTGTTTCATACTGCCCAAAGAAGAACAAGAATGTTCTTGTAATGAGCACAATGCACAAAGATGCATCGCTGAGTGCAAGAGAGGACATCAAGCCACAAATAATACTGGACTACAATTCCACCAAAGGAGGAGTTGACAATTTGGATAAAGTCACAGCAACATATAGTTGTCAGCGCATGACTGCCCGCTGGCCTTTGGTGATTTTCTACAACATTGTGGATGTGTCTGCTTACAATGCCTATGTCCTGTGGACTGAAATCAACCAGCAATGGAATGGTGGCAAATTGTACCGACGCCGGCTTTTCCTAGAGGAGCTCGGCAAAGCTCTCATCACTCCCAAGATCCAGAGGAGAGTCCGGCCTCCTCGGTCGACAGCAGCTGCATCTGCCGTCCAGAAAATTCAAGCTGGACCATCAACACATGCCTCCAATCAACCAGAAATGGATCCAGTGGATACAGGCAGTGGCAAGAAACGGAAAAGATGCCAGCTCTGCCCCCTCGACAAGACAGTAAAACAAGCACCACTTGTGTAGAATGCAATAAATACATCTGCAGAAAGCACACACACACATTGTGTTCAACATGTAGAGAGAAAGACTGAAGGGATAATATGGACCAATAGGGGGGGAAAAACCTACTTGGGGAAACTGAAAAATCTTGTTTGTGAGAAAGGAAATATGTTTAACAAATAGTTCTTAATTATTGTTTAAAAAAAATAAAAAGTATTGTATTTCTTCTTTCTGAAATGTCTGATAAGACAAAATAAAGTTGTTTCTGTTTTTACTTAATTCTTTGACTGTCTTGAGTGTGTTTAAACTGTGCGGGTCAATTTGACCCGTAACATAATGGATGTCATTTTTTTCCAGCAAAGCACAAGGGTTAAGAATTCAGACCCTTTACTCAGTACTTTGTTGAAGCACCTTTGGCAGTGATTACAGCCTCAAGTCTTCTTGGGTATGACGCTACAAGCTTGGCACACCTGTATTTGGGGAGTTTCTCCCATTCTTCTCTGCATATCCTCTCAAGCTCTGTCAGGTTGGATGTGGAGCGTCGCTGCACAGCTATTTTCAGGTCTCTCCAGAGATGTTCGATCGGGTTCAAGTCCGGGCTCTGGCTGGGCCACTCAAGGAAATTCACAGACCTGTCCTGAAGCAACTCCTGCATTGTCTTGGCTGTGTGCTTAGGATCGTTGTCCTGTTGGAAGGTGAACCTTCGCCTCAGTCTAAGGTCCTGAGTGCTCTGGAGCAGGTTTTCATCAAGAATCTCTCTGTACTTAACTCGGTTCATCTTTCCCTCGATCCTGACTAGTCTCCCAGTCCCTGCTGCTGTAAAACATCCCCATAGCATGATGCTGCTGCCGCCACCATGCTTCACCATAGGGATGGTGCCAGGTTTCCTCCAGACGACATGCTTGGTATTCAGGCCAAAGAGTTCAATCTTGGTTTCATCAGACCAGATAATCTTGTTTCTCATGGTCACTCTACCATACAGGCCTGATTGGTGTAGTGCTGCAGAGAGGCCACTGTGTTCTTTGGGACCTTCAATGCTGCTGGATTGTGCCTCAACACAATACTGTCTCGGAGCTCTACGAACAATTCCTTCGACCTCATGGCTTGGTTATTGCTCTGACATGCACTGTCAACTGTGGGACCTTACTTAGACAGGTGTGTGCCTTTCCAAATCATGTCCGATCAAATGAATTTAACACAGGTGGACTCCAATTAAGTGTAGAAACATCTCAAGGATGATCAATGGAAACAGAATGCACCTGAGCTCAATTTCGAGTCACATAGCAAAGGGTCTGAATACTTATGTAAATAAGATATTTCAGTTTTTAAATTTGTAAAAAATTCTACAAACCTGTTTTCACTTTGTCATTATGAGGTATTGTTTTTAGATTGATTAGGAAAGTAAATCATTTAATCCATTTTAGAATAAGGCTATAATGTAACAAAATGTGGAAAAAGGAAAGCGGTCTGAATACTTTCCTAATGCACTGTATATATATATACATATAAAATGTATACTTTTCTGTATCCTTTTATCTAGGAGAAAAACACATTTAAGAAACAACATGCTATTTGTTCTTTTATCTATTATTTTTAAATGTGTCCTTTAATAAAAATATATAGATACAAGGATAAATTGCGTAAAAGTTTTTGAAATGTGCGCATGCGTTTCTCCTTTGAAAAAAACAACAGCAGATTCAAAGGGGATGTGGCGGATTTTAAATCACTTTCGCACTAGCCGCCGGGAGGATACTCTTGTGTGTCCTCTGCTGAAGTAGGTAATCGAGGAAGAGAGCACACTCCTCTGTTCACCTACTAACAAATTTACACTCTCCTAAAACTGTCAACCACTTATCGGTTTCTGGGTCACAGGAGAGGACGGAGGAGTTGAGGAGAGGTCAGACTTATCCCAATTCCAGAATCTCCCCAAGGTCTTCTGCCATTAGAGAAACAAAGGCTGTGTTTCAAACACGTAAAAGACACACCCTCCTCCACTTACCCTCACCTTATGCCCTTGGGGGAATCCCCACGGCCATCTTTGCCGTCGGTCCAAACAATTAGCCAAGCAACGTAAGCCCCTCAGCCCTAGTTTGCGATCGAGTTTGTGAGTTTACAATTCTGTTTACTCCGGGACCTGAAACGCCCATTATTCAATTTGCTATGATTGTACATCCGCTAAGCAAAGTCATCCAAAACTTTAAACCAACATCAATATGGAGAAGTCAACATACAAGTGTAAGTAAAACGAATGTAAATAAGTTAGAAATTGTGCTACTAATGCACATTACAGCACAAACACGTATTGTAAAAGTAATTATGTTTTTGTTTGGTTAGCTTTTGGAAACGTTAGCTACTACATACACATTTCCCTGACATCACACGTATACCTTGTAATGTTCGATTTACCTGATACCATCGGATGGCTAGCATTCGATGTCTGTGGATGCGTTGTCTTCTAACCAAGATATGAAATGCAATCATAGTTGACTGTAGCGCATATAAATCACACACAACAGCTACCGGTGGTTCCATGATGACTGAAAACACAACCGTGGGATGAACGAGTGACACATTTCCGGGCAAGGGCGGTCCATTTAAAATTAATTCATTCTTCCCTCGCCGCTTGCCCTGCAAGTGTCAACTCATCATATGTCATGATACGTCATCAGAAGTGTCCACTTAATTTCAGGGCTGAGGGGAGAGGGTGTGTCTTTTACGTGTTTGGATTACAGCCAAAGTCCTATTTATTGAGATCACATTACAGGTAAGGTCAAGGTCATAAAAAACGAAGAAATTGCTTCTAGAAAACCACCAGCAGGGGGAGACAACCACACCCACATGGTAAATGAATACTCACGTAATAGACCAGAACCTCTTGTTTACACGTTCAACTTGTTATTCCAAAGGTTCTCAAAAGCCACTTGAAAGGTGATTCATGGCACCGGGTAACTGTGGATAATGTCACCAATTTGGATTTTCTTATTGTGCTTCCCCCTCCTGATGTCAAGGCATGAAATTCCACTATTCATATACGCTGACAAACTGACAAAGGCTACCAATTCATGTCTTGAGTTTTGACGTTCTACCTTGGAGGACCTCGTCCAACAGCCTGGACTCAGGAATGGACGTAACATAGTAAATGTAAATCTATCTCCCTCTATTTAGTATGATATGTTTATTTATTTATTTATTTTCATTTTTTTCTGGGGGATGGATCAGCTTTAATATTGCAGATAGATTGTATCTTCTATCAATGTAATTGTCTGCATCACTTCCAATCCCCCATGTTTTTTTATATATATACTCCACTTTATTACTTTTCAACCCCGCCATCCTTTCCCTACTTGGAGTAAATTAGTGAACAACAATGCCCAGGCCTCTACTTCCGGCCTATACTTACTATCTACACCTTATGGACACAGTTAATTTTACAATAATTATATTATATATATATATATATATATATATATATATATATATATATATATATATATATATATATATATATATATATATATATATATATATATATATAATATAATTATTGTAAAATTAACTGTGTCCATAAGGTGTAGATAGTAAGTATATATATATATATATTTTTTTTTGCTCCTGAACTTCTTCTACTCTCAACCTCTCCGATCATTTTCATGATGTCCATCCGGTTTGCTTCTATATGCCATGTCTTTCTAACTGTGCTCTTTTCCAAAAGCTCCCAACATACAACCTATATACTTATTATGGACACAGTATGCTTACATTATTAGCTATCTTTGTTATTATTTGTTGTTAGTTGTTATTAGTCCCATCCTTCAACTCTATTCAATACCTCCCATCTATTACATTCTCTTAACACCATCCATATAGGATTTATATTTGCCATATATATTTCAACCATACTGTGATGTTTTACAAAAGTTCTAAACCTTTCTATTCTCATTGCTTCTACAGATTGTGAATTAAAAATAAAAAAAATTGCTAAAAGTATTATTATATTATTGATCGATTGACTATGACTTTTCAGATCACCCAGTAATGCTATCTGCAAGGTTAGCTCCAGGTAAATATTGTAATCCTTTAGCCATTCCTGGACCTGTGTCCAAAAACAAGCTACAAATGGACAGAACCAAAACAAATGATCTAATGATTCTGTCTCTTCACAGCAAAATCTGCAGAGCTGGGAAGATTGTATCCCACATATAAATAACATTCTATTGGTAGCAAGAATTTTATATAATAATTTAAATTGAAAGATTCCAATTTTTGAATCCGGTGTCGTTTTGCGTGTCAGTTCATAAACACTATGCCATGAGATCGGTACGTCAAAAATCTCTTCCCAACTATATTGCAATCTATATGGGATGGCCGTCAATCCTTTGGTCCTTAAGTGAAACTGATATACTTTTTTATTTATCACAGTTTTCCTTAACCAATTATGTTCTTTAATGCAAGGCCGACAGACAAGTTCCTTACTTTCTCCCCCTTCCACTTTCCTCTTCCACTTTTGAGGTAAGGCTGCAATTATTTGGTTGTAATTTTGGGTAGAGCAGACATTTCCATATGTTTTTGTTAGTTGCATGTGCGACATAACTCCACCAATCCTACCGATGATATCATTTACGAAGATTATACCTTTTTTAAACATTCTGTCAAAAAATTAAGTTTTTTTGTCAATTAGTATATTTGAATTTAACCACAATATTTGTTGCATTATTTGTTCTGTCGTTTCTGGAGGATTAAATTGAAATTGCAACCAACTTTCTATGGCTTGTTTTAGAAATAGTGATATTTGGGAGATGATTTCCTTTTCAAATAACTGCAAATGAGTTGTTGTAATCTGAATAAAGGGAAAAATGCCATTCTTGAACATTGGGTGAGACAAACTTACTAATTTGCTTGAGAACCAGTTCGGATTTAAGTATAACTTTTGTATGACTGAAGCTTTTAGTGATAGGTCTAATGCTTTAATATTTAATAATTTCTGTCCTCCGAATTCATATTCATTATATAAATATGCCCTTTTAATTTTGTCTGGCTTGCCGTTCCAAATAAAACTGAATATTTTTTTCTCATATAATTAAAAAAACTGTACTCTAGGCGTAGGCAAGACCATAAGCAAATAGGTATACTGGGATGATACTAAAGAGTTAATCAGGGTGATTTTTCCACAAATTGAAAGGTATTTTCCTTTCCATGGTAGTAAGATCTTATCTATTTTTGCTAACTTTCTATTAAGATGTATTGAAGTGAGATCATTTATTTCCTTTGGGATATGTATTCCAAGTACATCCACATCACACCATTTTATTGGTAATCTACATTTACATTTTTGTCATTTAGCAGACGCTCTTATCCAGAGCGACTTACAGTTAGTGAGTGCATAAATGTTTTATTTTTTATTTATTTTTAATTATTTTTTTTCATACTGGACCCCCGTGGGAATCGAACCCACAACCCTGGCGTTGCAACGCCATGACCTACCAACTGAGCTACATCCCTGCCGGCTATTCCCTCCCCTACCCTGGACGAATTGTGCGCCGCCCCATGGTTCTCCCAGTCACGGCCGGCTACGACAGAGCCTGGATTCGAACCAGGATCTCTAGTGGCACAGCTAGCACTGCGATGCAGTGCCTTAGACCACTGCGCCACTCGGGAGATGAGATCTACATGATAATGTAAAAATTGTATTTTTTAGTGATCCAATACATAATATAGTACATTTGTCATAATTTGGTTGTAATCCAGAGAGGTTAGAAAATGTATCTAGATCCTCTATGAGGCTGTGGAGGGATTCTAGTTGTGGATTTAAAAGAAAACATGAATCATCAGCGTACAATGACACCTTTGTTTTTAAGCCCTGGATTTCTAATCCTCTGATATTATTATTGGATCTGATTTTAATAGCTAACATCTCGATGGCCACAATAAATAGATATGCCGATAGTGGACAACCTTGTTTCACTCCCTCTTTACAGTTTAAAACTTTCTGAGAAATAGCCATTATTTACTATTTTACACCTAGGGTTACTATACATGATTTTGACCCATTTTATAAGAGATTCTCCAAAATTGAAATGCTCCAGGCATTTATATATAAACCCCAGTCGAACTTTATCAAATGCCTTTTCGAAGTCTGCTATGAATAGCAGGCCTGGTTTCCCATATTTTCCATAGTGTTCTATTGTTTCCAATACTTGCCTTATATTATCTCCAATGTATCTTCCATGTAAAAAACCTGTCTGATTAGAATGAATAATATCAGACAATACCTTTTTAATTCTATGCGCTATACATTTTGCTCGAATTTTTGCATCACAACACTTAAGTGTAAGGGGCCTCCAATTTTGTAAATGGACTGGATCTTTATATTTTCCACTTGTAGCCTGTATCAGTAATAATGAGATCTTCTTCTTGAGTGTCAGATAATCTACCATTTACATAGGAGTGGTTAAAACATGCTAATAACAGTCCTCTTAGTATATCAAAAAAGGTTTGGTATACCTCGACTGGTATGCCATCCAACCCTGGAGTTTTCCCAGACTTAAAGTCTTTAATTGCATCCAGAAGTTCCTCCTCTGTAATTTCACCTTCACATGAGTCTTTCTGTGTGGCTGTTAATTTGACATTATCAATAGAAAAAATAATCTCTACAATTAGCTTCAGTTAGAGGAGATGGAGGCGACTGAAAAGAAAACATATGCTTAAAGTACTTTGTTTCTTCCTTCAAAATATCATTTGATGAATTATGGGTGACTCCGTCAATTGTAACAAGTTTCATTAAGTTCTTTTTGGTAGCATTCCTATGTTGAAGATTAAAAAAGAAATGTGTGCATATTCCATCCAGTTTGCTTTATTTTTATAATATATTACACTTGATCTTTCTTGAATAAGTTTCTCCATTTCTTTTTGTTTTTCCTCTAATTTATTCTGAGCCTCTATGTTACCGTTTTTATTGCCATCTATATGTTCTGTTAGACTTTCTATTTCCTTTGTTAGTATAAACTCTTTTGACCTAAATTGCTTTTGTTTTCGAGATGAGTACTGAATTGCATGGCCTCTAAAGTCACATGTAAAGGTGTCCCATACAATAAGGGGATTCGCTGTACCTATGTTATGTTGGAAAAAGTCAGTTATAAATTCCTTTGTTCTAATTATAAATAAATTATCATCCAATAGGCTTTGATTACATTTCCAATATCCTCCATATTTAGTATGATATGTTAGGTTTCGTATGGTATGTAGTAATGTGTGGATGTACATCATCCATTGCGTATGATATGTTACGAATTACAATTAAGTTTAGGAGCAAGGTTAAAGGGTTAAGGTTAGAGTTAGGGTAAGGCATAGTAGGTGCAAAGTAGCTAAAAGGTAGTAAGCAGTTGCACAAATTTTAAGTAGCTAAAAAGCTGGCTCATTGTAATGGTTGTAATGGAAGGAATTGAACGGAGTCATCTGGTTTCCGTATGTTTGATGTGTTTGATTCCATTCCATTTATTTAATTCCAGCCATTACAATGAGCCTGTCCTCCTATAGCTCCTCCCACCAGCCTCCTCTGACACCCACCCATCCATCTTGTTTTTGCCTTAAGTAACCTTTTGTCTTATATAACCATACCAAACGTAACATATCATACTAATTTGACTGTTCCGGATTTGCGTTTACTATGTTACGTCTAGTCTATGAGACCAGGCTGCGTCCAACCAACCCCATCTCTTAATGTCACAGACAGGCCTGTTAAAAAGCATATTGAAGAAAACAAATCGCTGACATTAAAACCTTTTATTTATTTTTTTCTGATAATTAAAAAAAAATCTTAAGCGGTGGTTTTTCCATGCAGCGGCTTCTTCTGAAATTCCAAAGACGCATCTCTGCTGATTTGCCAATAATGAAGCGCTTGATTCATTTGAAAGATCCCCCTTTTTTTAATTATGGTGGATATGCCATGGTACGTGTGCCACCGAAGGGTCCATCTGCCATTATCATCCTGACATTCTGGTCTTCTTCTTTGTTTGGCACACTCTGCCTTCACTTTGAAGGTCAGTATTGAATTACTTTAAAGAATGCAAAGTACTGTGTCTGCCTTAACATTGCCTGAGTAGAAAGAGCGAGTGAGGCCCTCAAAATAAGCAAGGGCTTTCTTTCTCAGCAGGGAACTCAGACTCTGTCTTGGAGCAGCAAAAGGACCTTGTCTTTGTCACGGATCCCCCCGGTACTGCTGCTCATTCCGTTCACCAGCTCCGGAGGTCTACGTAACCGGCTTTCTAGGCGTCACTGACATGGATCATTACCACCAACCCCGGACTGTCTTGTCTCATTACGCACACCTGGTTCCCATCCCCCCTGATTAGTATGTGTATATATGTGCCCTCTGTTCCCCATTGTCCTGGTCGATTATCGTCCCCATGTCCGTTGGTCTCGTGAGTACAGTGTATAGTGCTCTTGTTGTTTACGGGTCTCGTCCCGTGTATTGTGTAGAGGTTACACCTCGCTCTTTGGGTTACATCCCTTTTGTATATATACGTGTTTGTGTTGGGTGGAGTAAATAAAACCCCTACTACGTATTCCTGCGCCTGTCTGCTAATCAGTATACAACGTGACAGTCTTCTTGACAATGAATAATTCCCTGAAGGTGTAGCTGAGAAGACTACTTTGACTTTAAAAAGTTACACACTTAGGCTCAGTATTGAAAGTACTAATAATCTACTCTATCCAACTTTTATTTAGCCAGTTAAGTATTTGAGATTGATACACCCCATACATGTACACGCTTCCCTGTCCCTGCATCATTTCCCAGTAATATAACAGTGTAAAGACACATGCTTACAGTGGCATCTGTACACACACGCGGTGTTTTAGTACACACTTCTGTCAGCCTGTGGGCTGTAAGCACTTCTTACAGTAATCCACAGTCATGTATAGCTGGGCCTAAAGTGGGACTGGGAAACACATTTCTGGATCCAAGTACCCGTCATTGTTATATTTCACACACATCCATCCATTTAGTAATATGCCCCACTCGGCAGTGAGTGTGTATTTGAATATTTCATTGAAGATGGATGGATACCTAATCTTAGCTCCAAGCTGTGCCGTTTTGTCACCGATCCATTTTCCAATCAGGGTCTATCTACTTTTCCATTTTTATCTCCCTCTCTCTTTTCAGCTCCCTCCCTCTCTACCAACCACCCGTCTCTCTCTCTCTGTCTCTCTCCCTCTCTCTCTCTCTCTCTCTCTCTCTCTCTCTCTGTCTCTCTCTCTCTCTCTGTCTCTCTCGTTCTCTCTCTCTCTCTCTCTCTCTCTCTCTCTCTCTCTCTCTCTCTCTCTCTCTCTCTCTCTCTCTCTCTCTCTCTCTCTCTCTCTCTCTCTCTCTCTCTCTCTCAATTTATTTTCAGGATATCTCTGCAACAGTCTAGCGGTTGCTATGCTTGACAAGCCAAGCATAACTCTAAGGTTAAATAAAGTCTCGTACATCATAATAGTTTGCTTTATTAACCAATTATACTGAGAAATAGAATGTGGGGCTACATATGAAAACATCGGATATACTTTAATAAGTACGAATGCTGTTCACACAGAGACTGGAGGTGACAGATTCTTAGTTCCAATTAGAATCCAATTAGGAGTCCGTAGATTCATCAATAAGGGATCAGAGCAGCTGCATCAGAGTTTCTCCTGGTAATTATGCGTAGAACAAGCTTTTCCTTAAGATTAGATCTGTGCATTATGTTTCGTTTATCTACGGTTTCCATTAGAACAAACACAGTTTGTGTATCCTGTGTTAAGACAGAAAACAATTTGGTACACCAGTCGAATACAAATATTTTGTTTTGTTTATTGTTTTTCCTACTACACATACCATTAATGGACCGTCAATGCAGAGGCTTTCTGCCAAATTGGCTTTTGCAGCACAGAGATGCTTTTTGGTGATTTCAAAAGGCTAACTTCATTAATACTAATATAATTCCTCTCTCAGTCAAGATTCTTCAAACAGATATGATTCTATTATAACGTTAAAATGACACTCTTATTTTTTTGGTTACGAAACCGATGAATCAAATAACACCACCCGCAACCAAATGAGATTACATCTTAATCAAGATTAAACGTAATGGAGTAATTAGAGACTTAAGACGTCGATTACGATGTGTGCTCGCTCTTCCCAGTCTTTTTAAGTTTTGATATTTTGAGAAAGAACATCACTGTGAAAGAAAGTTAAAAATGACATCACAGTCAGTTATTACTTATTTTCTCAATTTTTCTCTTCCGTCTCAAATAAAATCAAATAAAATCTTCCTCTCTACATTACACGGATCAAACTCATCCTGATAGACACCCTCCCTACCCCAAAAACTCCCTTGAAACTCCCCTGGAACTCGGAGTGAATTCTGATTTAACATTACTGAAATAAAGTGTGTAAGTGCGTCCTCTTTAAAGTTTAACCACATCTCTTGCAGGTCTTTTACTACAAACAAATATTTTTGGGGTGAATTTATTTTTGGGTGAATTAATTTTTGGGTGAATTTCATACAATGGTACACCTGGATTAAAAGAAGGGTGACGTGTTGCATTTTCGTAAATGCATATGTCTTGTATTGGAGAGCACCAATTCTATTATCACAATAATTGAATGATATCACCACCTGGCGTAATAGGGAGTGTGATTAAATATTTTGGTGACATTGCTTTTCAGTTTTTTTTAATTACTAAGTGTTTAACTTGACAAAATTATTTAAATAACAAGAGAAGATAAAACCATTGGATAAATTAATTTAATTAATTTGATTAATTTAGGTTGTTTTGTGACCAAAACAAAGTCTTATCTTTGCACCAGCTAATCACAAAATGAGGCTAGGATGAGGGCAGTGGTGGCAATTTTTATCAGTATATATGCCATAGAAACAAGCTAAAAAGCAGTTGCACACATTTTCACTTTTATCAATAACTTGATGTGAGAAAGTACTTTTTGTAATCAACAAAAGTAATCAGCCTTATCGTAATGAACGTTTGGAAGAGGATCGAGTGCAGATGCTTGTTATAAATAACATTGGGTTTCTTCTGGTGGATTTTGAGGAGGAAAGTCAAAACTTTTCAAATCAGTCTGGTTCAGACACTCAGTATGAATTCAGATAAGGATATGTTTATTCACCTCTCCAGTGGTTCATATCTCTGATGAGTTTCAAGTTTTATTAGTCGTATGTACAGGATAAACATGGTACACATCATCCAACGAAATGCTAACTTGCAGGTTCCTTCTCGACAGTTCTACAACAATAAGAAATAATAAAATATACAGTACATTTGGAAAGTATTCAGACCCCTTGACTTTTTCCACATTTTGTTACGTTACATCCTTATTCTAAAATTGATTAAATATTTGTTTTCCCTCATCAATCTACACAAAATACCACTCAATGACCTTAAATGTTAGCAAATGTATTAAAAATAAATAACTGAAATATGACATTTACATAAGTATTCAGACCCTTTACTAAGTACTGTGTTGAAGCACCTTTGGCAGGAAATACAGCCTTGTGTCTTCTTGGGTATGACACTACAAGCTTGGCACACCTGTATTTGGGAGTTTTTCCCATTCCTCTCTGCAGATCCTCTCAAGCTCTATCAGGTTGGATGGGGAGCGTCGCTGCAAAGCTATTTTCAGGTCTTTCCAGAGTGTTCGATTGGGTTCAAGTCCGGGCTCTGGCTGGGCCACTCAAGGACATTCACAGACATATCCCGAAGCCACTCCTGCATTGTCTTGGTTGTTTGCTTAAGGTCGTTGTCCTGTTGGAAGGTGAACCTTCGCCCCAGTCTGAGGTCCGGAGAGTTCTGGAACAGGTTTTCATCAAGGATCTCTCTGTGCTCCGTTCATCTTTCCCTCGATCCTGACTAGTCTCCCAGTCCCTGCCACTGAAAAACATCCCCACAGCATGATGCTGCCACCGCCATGCTTCACCGTAGGGATGGTGCCAGGTTTCCTCCAGATGACACGCTTGGTATTCAGGCCAAAGAGTTCAATCTTGGTTTCACCAAACCAGAGAATCTTATTTCTCATGTTCTGAGTCCTTTATTAGCCTTTTGGCAAACTCCAAGCGGGCTGTCATGTGCCTTTTACTGAGGAGTGTTTTCCGTCTGGCAACTCTACCATAAAGGCCTGATTGGTGGAGTGCTGCAGAGATGGTTGTCCTTCTGGAAGGTTCTGCCATCTCCACAGAGGAACACTAAAACGCTTTAAGAGTGACCATCGTGTTCTTGGTCACCTCCCCGACCAAGGCCCTTCTCCCCCAACTGTTCAGTTTGGCTGGACGGCCAGCTTTAGGAAGAGTCTTGGTGGTTCCAAACTTCTTCCATTTAAGAACGATGGAAACCACTGTGTTCTTAGGGATCTTCAAGGCTCAAGAAATGTGTTGGTACACTTCCCCAGATCTGTGCCTCGACACAATCCTGTCTTGGAGCTCCACGGACAATTCCTTCAACCTCATGGCTTTGTTTTTGCTCTGACATGCACTGTCAACGGTGGGACCTTAAATAGACAGGTGTATGCCTTTCCAATCAATTGAAATTACCACAGGTGGGCTCCAATCAAGTTGTAGAAACATCTCAAGGATGATGATTGGAAACAGGATGCACCTGAGCTCAATTTCGAGTCTCATAGGAAAGAGTCGGCATACTTATGTAAATGAGGTAATTCTGTTTTTATACATTTATTCATTTGCAAAAGTTTCTAAAAACCTTTTTTTGCTTTGTCAATATGAGATATTGTGTGTAGATTGATGAGGAAAACATTTAATTTAATCAATTTGATAATAAGGCTGTAACGTAACAAAATGTGGAAAAACAGAAGGTGTCTGAATACTTTCAGAATGCACTGTATCTCCGTTCAACCAGGGTTTTTGGATGGGGTACAGTACCAGTCAGAGGTTTGGACACACCTACTCATTCAAGGGTTTTTCTTTATTTTTACTATTATTTACATTGTAGAATAATAGTGAAGACATCAAAACTATGAAATAACACATATGGAATCAAGCAGTAACCAATTTTTTTTTTTTTTAACAAATCAAAATATATTTTATATTCGAGATTCTTCAAATAGCCACCCATTGCTTTGATGACAGCTTTGCACACTCTTGGCATTCTTTCAACCAGCTTCACATGAAATGCTTTTCCAACAGTCTTGAAGGAGTTCCCACATATGCTTAGCACTTGTTGGATGCTTTTCCTTCACTCTGCCTTCCGACTCATCCCAAACCATCTGAGGTCGGGGGATTGTGGAGGCCAGGTGATCTGATGCAGCACTCTATCACTCTCCTTCTTGGTAAAATAGCCCTTCCACAGCCTGGAGGTGTGTTGGGTCGTTGTCCTGTTTGAAAAACAAATTATAGTCCCACTAAGCCCAAACCGGATGGGATGGCGTATCGCTGCAGAATGTTGTGGTAGCCATGCTGGTTAAGTGTGCCTTGAATAAATCACAGACAGTGTAACCAGCAAAGCACACCCACACCATAACACCTCCTCCTCCATGCTTTACGGTGGGAAATACACATGCAGAGATCATCTGTTCACCCACACCACGTCTAACAAAGACACGGCGGTTGGAACCAAAAATCTCCAATTTGGACTCCGGACCAAAGGACACATTTCCACCGGTCTAATGTCCATTGCTCGTGTTTCTTGGCCCAAGCAGGTCTCTTCTTCTTATTGGTATCTTTTAGTAGTGGTTTCTTTGCAGCAATTCGACCATGAAGGCCGGATTCACACAGTCCCCTCTGAACAGTTGATGTTGAGATTTGTCTCTGACTTGAACTCTGTGAAGCGTTTATTTGGGCTGCAATTTCTGAGGCTGATAACTCTAATTAACATATCGTCTGCAGCAGAGGTAACTCTGGGTCTTCCATTCCTGTGGTGTTCCTCATGAGAGCCAGTTTCATCATAGCGCTTGATGGTTTTTGCGACGGCACTTGATGAAACTTTCAAAATTCTTGAAACATTCTGCATTGACTGACCTTCATGTTTTAAATTAATGATGGACTGTCGTTTCTCTTTGCTTATTTGAGGTGTTCTTTCCATAATAAGGACTTGGTCTTTTACCACATAGGGCTATCTTCTGTATTAACTTCAAATTAACTTTTAACAAGGCACACCTGTTAATTGAAATGCATTCTAGGTGACTACCTCATGAAGTTGGTTGAGAGAATACCAAGAGTGTGCAAAGCTGTCATCAAGGCAAAGGGTGGTTATTTGAAGAATCTCAAATATAACAATATATTTTGATTTATTTAACACTTTTTTGGTTACTATATGATTCCATATGTGTTATTTCATAGTTTTGATGTCTTCAGTATTATTCTACAATGTAAAAAATAGTAACAATTAAGAAAAACCCTTGAATGAGTAGGTGTGTCCAAACTTTTGACTGGTAGTGTATGTCCGGATTGTTATTGTGGGTACAACGTCATCAACACATTTCCTAATGAAGCCTGTGATTGATAATGTATATTCCTCAATGTTGATGGATGAGTCCTGGGTGGATGAATCTCTGAGCTGCATTATTCACTTTGATTAATTATCATTGGGGGGGATGAGGAGCTTCCAAACAATTAGGCCCCTCATTTGCAAACTCTGAACAATGCGACCACCAGTGTGGACATTGATTTTTATGGGCAGAAAGTAGACAAACGCCCCTAAAATCTTTAAAACTCAGAACATGAGAAACTAGCTAAGTACAGACACCAACAGTGGTGCCGTTTTTTTTACAATCTGGCGTTTGCGTCGTTAAAGCTTTCACACCTTGTGTTAAACCATCCATGCCTTAACTCAAGAAAAAAATTAAAAGGTTTTGTTTTTTCTCCACCGTGATCTAAGCGAGAGTGACATAGTAGCAATTAGTGTGTGTAGTGTGTGTATTTGTGTATGTGTAGGTGTGTGTATTTGCTTTTTTTTTGTATAGGTGTGTGTATTTGTGTGTGTACCCTCGGCTTGTCAGATCCTGTTACTTTCCCCCTTCCTGCAGCAGTAAAGTTGTGACTTGCCTCACCCCACACTGTCACATCACTTCCATTATTTATCAATTCAAATGAGAGAAAAAAATGTCCATGTTGACATTAATGACTCCGTGTGAGGGAGGGAGAAGAAGGGGGAGAAAAATCTCTACTTATTAAGCAGACTGACTCACCCTGCCCGTTGCTAGAAAACCTATTGGGATATTATGAGTCCCTCGTCTGCATCTCTGTTAATTACTGTACAAGTAAGGTCCATTTTTTAAAAGTTTTTCTGCGTCAGGTAAACAACTGCAGTGTAGAGAGCAGCTGTCTAATTTCTCTCTCTACGGCAGGACAGGATTTGTTGTTGCCTCTGTGTCCTGCCTTCTCCACAGAATCTCTGATAATTAAAGTTTGGAGACGTGTCATGGGGAGGCTGACCAGGGTTCTAGGCCTAGAATAAGGAGGACATTGAAAAATAAGAACGTTATGCCTCCGTAGTCACTGGCATTGTTCTTGCTTTGCTTACTGAGACTATGAAGTCCAACAGATGTATCCCCTTAATAGTCCAATGGGGGGCTACATAGTCAATGGAGGTATCCCCCCAATACGAGAACTGAGTCATGGATGATTCACTTTTCTAAGTTCACTGGTTTGAAATGCACTAGTTTATTTTTTCCTGGCTGATCATCAAGCTTTGACAATTTGAATTAGCTTTATAGTGTTAGGGCAAAAAAAAAAACGAGTTTGGGAAACACTGCTTTGACTGATGTCAGACGGTCTGTGACCCCTATTATCCCTAGAGTGGACCAATGTATAAACCATAAACATTATGGGCTCAACTCAGGCACTCTATTTTAATGTATATATACATGCCCTTGACAGACAAATCTACCCGGTGACTCGGAGCTCATGAATAAAGGTGACCGGACCAGCGTGGGTGAAATGGCGATCTGACTCCAACAGAAGCACCACCCCCGCTTTGCTGGCACCCACCAGCACTTTCCTTGCTTAAATCACATCACTTGATTTGCTTTTTCTAAAAGGTGGGCCTTTAAAGAAATGAATCTCGGAGGTAAAAACAGACAGGGATGTTTAATAGCAAGGTTGTGGACACAGACAGCCTATCCTGACTATTGAATCACTGGTACATTGGCAATCAGTGAGTCACTCATTGTAGTGTGAGGCATATATACATGTAAGAGAACTTTCATCTCTTGTACGACTGGCTGCCAGTCAAATATCACCTAGGGCCAGTTTATATTTCATTAACTCATAATTAACGGCCACAGGTATTATGTCTCCTGTGGGGAAGAGAAACTGTGGATTTCCATTGTGAACACATTTTTTATTATGGAAGAGAAACTCCAAAGGAATAGTGGGGCCATTGTTTGAAACCAGCCCCTAATTACTAACAGTGTGTTTTTTGTCACCTTTCATGAGTTGGGTGTACATGTTATTTGTGAGGTGTGTGTGTAGCCAGTACGTGTGTGTGTGTGTGTGTGTGTACATCTTTGTGTGTGTGTTTGTGCATGAGGCACTGTATTATTTATGGTTTTCTTTCACACCTATAAACCCACATGCTCTTTGTCTTTAAATCACAAACCACTGGAATAGCTTTCAAATTGTAATACGTAACAAAGCGATATAAAAAAAATCAGTTTGGCCAGAGGTCTCATTTTTCCATTAACAGCTAGCCATGACATTTATTTCAGATTTGACAATGCCGATTACAAAAGCGCTTTCGCTCTGTGTCAGTGTGACATTGTGATAGAGTCAAGTTAAGTGGCTAGTGACAGGGCTCTCTGAACCTAGTTGCCGTGAAGTCTGGCTTGATCGGTGTGTGTGTGTGTGTGTGTGTGTGTGTATGTGTGTGTGTGAGTGAGTGTGTATGTGTGACTCTGTGTCTCTGTGTGTGTGTGTGTGTGTGTGTGTGTGTGTGTGTGTGTGTGTGTGTGTGTGTGTGTGTATGGGGATGGCTGGCCACTACTTAAAGGGGATGCTTTTAGTAAATTAACATTACTGTTAAACGTTTTCAAATGAAATTTCATTAACAATACAAATGGGCAACAAACACGGCGTTTATTTGTATTGTTATTTGGACAATAAAGAAAATCACCTCCACAAACACAAGGTATTACATAAGTTATGTTTTATTTGGTCACTAGGCACAGCTGTGTTGTAGATGTAAAGCCTCCTGAGGAAGTACTGACATCAGATAATGGGACCCATACGTCCTCCAAAGACTATCTTATGTTATTACATTGATTTCTTGATTCCTGTCTCTTTCTGCCTGTATGCCAGTTTATCTTGGCTGCTCGTTGGCTGTATGGAGAGAGAACATATGTGGATAAGCCAGGCTCTTTGATATGTCTGGGGCTAATAATGCCAGGAACATGCACTGAGGCGATGCGGTGTGTTTCATGTGTATGCTACATGTCTGGAGCGCCCCCGACTACTCGCAAACAAATAGGAGCCAAGCCTTCTCTATTACATCCAGGAATTCATTTTTGTGTTGCAATAAGTATATTTTCCCCTCCTCTCCTCCCCCTCCTCTCTTTCCCCCTCCTCTCCTCCCCTTCCTCTCCTCCCCTTCCTCTCTCTCCCCCTCCTCTCTTTCCCCCTCCTCTCCTCCCCTTCCTCTCCTCCCCCTTCCGCTCTCCCCCTTCCTCTCTCCCCCTCCTCTCTCTCCCCCTCCTCTCTCTCCCCCTCCTCTCTCTCCCCCTCCTCTCCTCCCCCTCCTCTCTCTCCCTCCTCTCCTCCCCTTCCTCTCTCTCCCCCTCCTCTCTCTCACCCTCCTCTCTCTCCCCCTGCCTCTCTCTCCCCCTCCTCTCTCTCCCCCTTCCTCTCTCTCCCCCTCCTCTCTCTCCCCCTCCCCTCCTCCACCTCCTCTCTCTCCCCCTCCTCTCTCTCCCCCTTCCTCTCTCTCCCCCCTTCCTCTCCTCCCCTTCCTATCTCTCCCCTTCCTCTCTCTCCCCCTTCCTCTCTCTCCCTCTCCTCTCTCTCCCCCTTACTCTCTCTCCCCCTCCTCTCTCCTTCCCCCTTCCTCTCTCTCCCCCTTCCTCTCTCTCCCCCTCCCCTCCTCCCCTTCCTCTCTCTCCCCCTCCTCTCTCTCCCCCTTCCTCTCCTCCCCTTCCTCTCTCTTTCCCCCCTTCCTCTCTCTTTCCCCCCTTCCTCTCTCTCCCTCCTCTCTCTCCCCCCTTCCTCTCTCTCCGCCTTCCTCTCTCTCCCCCCTCCTCTCTCTCCCCCTTCCTCTCTCTCCCTCCTCTCTCTCCCCCTTCCTCTCTCTCCCCCTCCTCTCTCTCCCCCTTCCTCTCTCTCCCCCTCCTCTCTCTCCCCTCCTCCCCTTCCTCTCTCTCCCCCTTCCTCTCTCTTTCCCCCTTCCTCTCTCTCCCCCCTCTCTCTCCCCCTTCCTCTCTCTCCCCCTCCTCTCTCTCCCCCTTCCTCTCTCTCCCTCCTCTCTCTCCACCTTCCTCTCTCTCCCCCTCCTCTCTCTCCCCCTTCCTCTCTCTCCCCTCCTCCCCCCTCCTCTCTCTCCCCCTTCCTCTCCTCCCCCCTCCTCTCTCTCCCCCTTCCTCTCTCTCCCCCTCCTCTCGCTCCCCCTTCCTCTCCTCCCCTTCCTCTCCCCCTTCTTCTTTCTCTCTCTCTACCTCACTCTTTCTCTCTCTCATTCTCTCACTCACTCTCTCTTTCAATCTCACTATCTCGATCAATCTCCCTCGCTCTGTCAATCCCTCTTTCTCTCTCCCTCCCTCGCTCTCTCTCTCTCTCTCAATCCCTCTCCTATTCACCTCTCTCTGAATTTCCCACCCTCTCTCTATCACCCTCAATCTCTCTCTCTCAACCTCTCTCTCTCCCTCTATCCCTCCCTTCTTGTTTAGTGGGACTGGTCAGCATTTATTCTTCAAGGATCAAAGGCAATGTTAAGTGTTCTGCTAAAGGGAGCCATGCAAAGGGGGAAATGATGCCAGAGCAATTCAGAGCTGTTCTTCTGCCACAGTCTGCATGGTGCCGTGTAGTGCAGTGGTCACTAACAGTCTGCTCCCAATGCCTTCTGCTGTTAAACTTGAAAGCATCGTAAAATGGCTGATCTCGATTATTTTGTGGTGCTACAGACCATATGAACAGAATAAATAGGATAGAAACAAACAAACACACCACGGTTTTCAACTCAAATGAACTCCAAGTGGTTTTATAATACAGTGTGTTCACGGGTTCGCAAGCTTACCCTCATCTTCACCGCTCGGAACCGTGAAGATGTTCCGAACAAAAAAACACACAAAAAAACACAGAAAATTACCCTTAGTCATCCAGCCACCAACAGTAGCAGAACGAATGTATTTCCACAGAACGTTCACAGGCCCTGCTACGAGCTCATCAAGGTTAGCATGTTTCCCCTTCGGCTCTGCTCTGCGCAGGCTGCCGCTCACCCAGATCAGATCGCTTTCTCACATAAAGCCTCATATTTACAGGGAGCCAGATGCGTAATGGCTTCACGCAGGTATCAAGATGTCTTCACGACAGTTGAAAGGTGAACCTGAAGGTTCTATTTCCCTCTCAACTCAAAGTCAACAAGAAGAGGGGGAGGATAAAGAAAACAAAACAGAAAACAGAGGATGTAAGCACATTGTTTGTCATCTGCCAGTACCAATTCATGAAACATTCAATGGTTAAGATGGGGTTTGACTTGTCAGATGTAAACTGACGGCATCATAGAAATCTCTCTCTTCCGTTTCACAAAGACACAAACAGTTGCTCACGTTTTTGAAAGGTTAGCAGGGCTTTGGGTGGGAGCAAACAGAACAATAAATGTCAGAACAAACTGAAAGACGGCGGTGTCTAGGTTTTGACCACTCAGTACTTTAGCGAAAACATGCTATCTAACTTCAGCATGCCCATTGAACATGACTGGAAGCTTGAATAATTCTTCAAAAAACATCCTTGTTCCTACAATAGATTCCCTTGTATCTCATTACAATAGTTCACTTTGTATCTCATTACAATAGTTAACTTTGATTCTCATGACATTAGTTAACTTTTGTATGTCATTACATTAGTTCACTTTGTATGTCATTAGAATAGTTCACTTTGTATCTCATTACATTAGTTCACTTTGTATCTCATTACATTAGTAAAACAGTAAGAAACCTCCCTTGTTGCACCCTAACATGTTTCATTGAACTAGCCACAATGGCTGCCACGGAAGACAAGAGACTAGCTCTGTGTGTATGGTAATTGCAGGTGATATGTTTTCTGCATAAGTGGCTCAGATGCACCCAATTCATCACACACACACACAGGTGCGCACACACACACACACACACACACACACACAATTCATCAGGCACCTTCAGGCATACATGTAACTGACCCAGATAAGTTAAGAAGTCGAACGGATGAAATATGCACCCCGCTGAGGGAGGCAGGAAAAGGAGTGCCTGGAGAGAGGGAGAGGAGAGAGGGAGAGGAGAGAGGGAGAGGAGAGAGGGAGAGAAGAGAGGGAGAGGAGAGAGGGAGAGGAGAGAGGGAGAGAGAAAAGAGAGAAGAGCTCTTTAGGGGCGTGAGTGAGATTTATCACTGTCACCACCCAACATAGAGGAAGAGGGGGCCGACTGGGATGGTTGTGAATGTAATCTTTGGATACAGTAGAGCATGCTGGGACACCGGAGGCCAACGCATACCTCCCTGCTGGTAGATGTCTAGAGCCCCCCCCGTTCACGAGAGAGAGGGATGAGAAGAGATGAGGATAGAAGGAGAGAGTCTACATTGTAATTAGGTGTGAAGGCTGTGTCAAGATCCCTGTATTAATAATTTGAATATCTTCTTAAAATATGAGTAATTAGTGATGTCGTCTATTCAAATATATATGGCGATCTCTACCTCGAATAGTAACGTTACTTCAATATGACCTTGAATATTACATGATATAATATGAATATACTGTAGCTAACTACCTAGAATATGTCAGAGATGAGGTGAATCTGTTGAGATATGTCCGATACACTGTGTGTGTGTGTGTGTGTGTGTTAGCGTGTGTGTTTATATCAGACGTTTCGTCCAGGAGACAGGAAGTGTGAATGAGAAAGTCAGTCAGACTTTCCTGAAAAGAGCCGGGGATTCGGAGGTGCTTTGTTTTAAATGAAATATATCCGGGGGAGTGAATTTGTCAAAGAGATAAAAGTCTGAAAAGAAATGAGCCTCAACACTTAATTCGGCTAAACAGCTTCCCCCCAAAGATACCAGCCCTATTGTGTCTGTGTGTGTGTGAGTAATCGCGCGCGCGTGTGTGTGTGTGTGTGTGTGTGTGATTGTCTAGTTGTGTTTATGCTTATGTCTTCTGTATTTGCATAAGACAGACAGATGCACTTCAATCGTGGGCTCTTTATCTTTGATTCCCTGCTTGAGTGGATAAAGAGTCTGTGCATTCGGAACCCGTCTGAACATGCCCCCCTCTCTGACCTCTTGCACTCCAGTCTGTTGGATCACAAACATGGCGACGGGAATCATTCTTTTCAAAATGTTTGCAAAACAACCTCATTATTTTGTGTCATAAGCCGGTGCAGTAATTGCGGACGGTATGACTTTAAATATCATATGCTTTGTGAAAGGGCATGCCTGAACTGCGATTACCATTAGCTGTAATATAATGTATTTAATCCTATTGAATAGGCCTGGATTTAAGTGATCCTCACTGAAAAACACACCCTGTCCTCTCATATCATTTCTTATTTTTCTACCCAGCATGTAGAAACCCCACCTCCTCTACAGACCCCACTTCCTCTACAGCACCCCACCTCCTCTACAGACCCCACTTCCTCTACAGCACCCCACTTCCTCTACAGACCCCCACTTCCTCTACAGACCCCCACTTCCTCTACATACCCCCACTTCCTCTACAGACCTCCGTTTCATCTACATACCCCAACCTCCTCTACAGACCCCCACTTCCTCTACAGACCCCCATTTCCTCTACAGACCCCACTTCCTCTACAGACCCCACTTCCTCTACAGACCCCCACTTCCTCTATAGACCCCCATTTCCTCTACATATCCCCACCTCCTCTACAGACCCCACTTCTTCTACAGACCCCACTTCCTCTACAGACCCCCATTTCCTCTACATACCCCCCACCTCCTCTACATACCCCCACTTCCTCTACAGACCCCCATTTCCTCTACAGCACCCCACTTCCTCTACAGACCCCCCACTTCCTCTACATACCCCCACTTCCTCTACATACCCCCACCTCCTCTACAGACTCCCACTTCCTCTACAGACCCCCCACTTCCTCTACACCCCCCCCACACACACATTCCTCTACAGACCCCCACTTCCTCTACAGACCCCCATTTCCTCTACAGCACCCCACTTCCTCTACAGACCCCACTTCCTCTACAGACCCCACTTCCTCTACAGACCCCCATTTCCTCTACATACCCCCACCTCCTCTACATACCCCACTTCCTCTACAGACCCCCATTTCCTCTACATACCCCCACCTCCTCTACATACCCCACTTCCTCTACAGACCCCCATTTCCTCTACAGCACCCCACTTCCTCTACAGACCCCCACTTCCTCTACATACCCCCACCTCCTCTACAGACTCCCACTTCCTCTACACCCTCCCCCACTTCCTCTACAGACCCCCACTTCCTCTACACCCCCCCACACACACACATTCCTCTACAGACCCCCACTTCCTCTACAGACCCCCATTTCCTCTACAGCACCCCACTTCCTCTACAGACCCCCACTTCCTCTACATACCCCCATTTCATCTACAACACCAAATTCCTCTACAGCCCCCCATTTCCTCTACAGACCCCCACTTCCTCTACATACCCCCACCTCCTCTACAGACTCCCACTTCCTCTACACCCTCCCCCCACTTCCTCTACAGACCCCCCACTTCCTCTACACCCCCCCCCCCACACACACACACACATTCCTCTACAGACCCCCATTTCCTCTACAGACCCCCACTTCCTCTACAGACCCCCACTTCCTCTACAGACCCCCATTTCCTCTACAGACCCCCACTTCCTCTACAGACACCAATTACACCTATCCCTCTCCATTTGCCTGCGGGAAGCGGTTACCATGACAATGCATATTACCTCTTTAATTCGAGAGATCATCATCTTGAGCATGGACAGGGTAATGTTTCTGTTTTGTTAGTTCTCTCTCTCTCTCTCTTTTTAATATAGACTGATGTTTTGATAACCAGCAAGTTGAGATCAGTACACATGTACACAGACATCTCCAGAAATGGATGCACAAACAGATACAGAATGTACGCAATATCTATTCACTCAATTGTTCGCCTACCAGACTTCTAAAAAATCCTGATTAGATGTGGAGAAGAGAAGAGGAAGGTGGAAGAATGGAGGGATGTGGAGACAGCATCTTTAACAGGCCACTAGCTGAGGTGATGTGTTCAGTGTGACAGGACGCCATCTCTGTCGACAGAATATGTTAAATCAGTCTGCCAGAGCACAGGATCTCCGTTGCTGATACTGCAAACGGAGCCAGTGCACGCACGCACACACAGCAATAAGCCTTCCCATCTCTGCCTCTATTTTAGCTCTCACATCCCTGCGATGAACAGGATTATATCAAATTGGAAGCTGGCTGTTCACAAAGCTGGAGCAGTGTTGAGCACTATGTTTCTGTCAAAGAGGCATGGCTTCCTTTCAATAGGCCTGTTTATCAAATCAAATCAAATTGTATTTGTCACATTCTTGGTAAACATCAGGTGTAGACTAACAGTGAAATACTTACATTTTTACATTTTAGTAATTTAGCAGACGCTCTTATCCAGAGCGACTTACAATTGTGCGCCGCCCCATGGGTCTCCCGGTCGCGGCCGGCTACGACAGAGCCTTATTTACTTATGGTTCCTTTTCCAACGATGCAGAGTTAAGATAACGATCAAAATAGAAATAGTGACACAAGGAATAAATACTCATGCAACAATGAGCTGTGGTGCCTACAGCAGCTGGCGGCCATTTTGGGGATAGAGAGCATAAACAAGCCTAAAGCGGATTGTGGCCATTTTGGGGATAGAGAGCATAAACAAGCCTAAAGCAGATGGCGAATTAGGAAACTGATACACAGTATCACAACATCACTGGTTCGGCAATAAAAAGGCATGAGTTGTTCCCTTGTCATTGTCAAACAGTGTTTACAACATGGATGTGTCATGTGGAACTTATGCCAACATTCGCTAATTAGTGTGAGGGGACAGAATAAAAATGAACACTGCTGCATCATTTCCCTTTTTCCCCTCCAAAACCCGTCACAGCAGCCGGGATGAAAAACTGACTGACATTAAATTATTTTCGACTTAACAGGTGCTTTGTCAGTTTTGTCAGTTTTGTCAGTTTTGTCACATCTATGGAGAGGTGTCAGTTGTTTGGAATAATTGAAAGAGTAACTGAGTTTTCAGTTTCCAGTCACAATCGGTGGCAACGGGCTTCGATACTTTTCGTCCTCCGTCACTTTATCGGGGGGAAATAATGATACGGGACTGTCACGGTAAAAAAAAGAAAGAAAGAAAATGAACGTTGCTGAAATGAAATATGACTTCAAAGTCATGACACTGACAAGACAACAAAGCACAACAGATCGAGCACCTGGGGTTGAGTTATGCATCATTAAGAGAAAAAAACCTGAACCATTGTAAAAAGGGACAGGGCATAATGTTGGTTGTATTATTTTTGATTCCCCTGACTCCTCCGCCGCTGACGTTGACATTTCGTTCCTGAATGCGAGTTATGTTAATAGGGGTTAGACTAAGTGCTGAAGCAATCTCGCAGATTATGTGGCCTGTAGAACAACCGACTGAGGTCTGTAGTGCAACGTATGCTGGAAGACTTCCCGAAACGTACAGCTACTTGAGTGAGGGCACTCGAACACACAGGCATCCATAGATCATACTGCTGTTCACTTACTTCTGTGCACACCTACAAGCACACACACACACACACACACACATTCACACAAACACTCTCACACCCCTGTCACCCACATACACACACAGCATCCCCTCACACTCCACACCAAACATACACATTCCTCTACTGAAACCCAGCCCTGATCCTCTCCCTGTGAAACAGATCTGTTAAACTCACAGCTGTGTGTGTGCACGCTTCGTTAAGCATGTCTCAAATCAGTCACACACACACACACATGTACACACACACACACACAAACACTCACACACACAGCGGTCCATAACCCGCCTGTCAGTCAAACGACTGGAGTTCATTAGAGACACTGAGACACAGTGACAACTCCTGCTGAAACAGACCCTGCTACATGGAATACACATGGTGTTAGGTCACGTGGCCTCGCGAAGGTACAGTATGCCAATAACAAATACAATTCAAGACAGTTGAAAGAGTTGCTCATCTTCACGTTTCTCAATGGTCCAGGAAAGCTTACATTATTCCAAAACCAAAGTAGCAACTGCAGTTGAGCAATTGCACACATTTGCCATAACTGAATTGTTGTGCATACTCATCTTTTTAATTGTGTTAAATTGAATTACATAATAAATCTCCCTGAATGGGTTTATCATGGATAAACATGAATTTTACAATTTATGCTGGATAAAGACAAATAAATTCATAATACCCTATCTTGTTAATATGATTAGAATGTGAAATATTCATTTGAATTAGCTTAATAATAAATTGAGTTATTAAAAATGTAACTCATTCAAATGCTATTTATGGTACATTATGAAGAGTGCACCAACAAGCTATTTCATGGATGTAGCCTTCTAGAATAGAGAAACCCTAATTCTACACACCTCTACTTCATTTCTCTCTCTCTCTCTCTCTCTCTCTCTCTCTCTCTCTCTCTCTCTCTCTCTCTCTCTCTCTCTCTCTCTCTCTCTCTCTCTCTCTCTCTCTCTCTCTCTCTCTCTCTCTCTCTCTCTCTCTCTCTCTCTCTCTCTCTCTCTCTCTCTCTCTCTCTCTCTCTCTCTCTCTCTCTCTCTCTCCTTCTCTCTCCTTCTCTCTCCACTCAAGTTTCATAAAAGTGTTCCACCCCTCCACCCCTCCACTCCTCGGCTAAACTGATTGCAGGAGGGAGCTGAAAAACGGGGACAGGGTCAATAATTTAAGGCACACAGATGCTAATTTAAATCTATCATCCTGAGATGTGCATACATCGTGTCAAAGGTAGGCCAGGGAAGGATCTGTCATGTGATTCATGTTCCACAGGGATAATTAGTTTTATGACATCATTTAATAGATACAAAAAAAAAACTGGGTTTGACTTCGTCGGCCGAGGGCGGGGGAGGAGAGGAGGAGGAGAGGTGTAGGGAGGGTGAGAGTGAGTGAGTGAGTGATGGGAGTGAGAGAGAGTGAGAGAGAGAAAGAAAGATGGAGAGAGAGAGGAGAGATGAAGAAAGAATGGGATATTAAATTATGGAGCACCTTCACAGCACAGTCTGTCTTGTGCAGACATGATTGCCTTACCATCGTGGAGTGATGATCATCCGTTAGTCAGGGCTTTTTGTACAGCGATGAGGTTGGAGCTGTAGAGGCTGTTATAGGTTTGGCACTGGGTGGACAAGACTATAGTGAAGAATTTCCAACATGGGTCATAAGAGTGACATAGAAATCTTTCACCCCAGGAGTTCCAAAATACATGGGTGCAGCAACAGCAGTTTGATGGACTTGTGCATCATCATAATAACTCATGATAATAATATCACCTCAACGAACATGCCCAATCAAGGAAAAACACGTTTTACATTCAGCTGAGGTAGGGTTCCCTGCCCATTGATGGCACTGATGAGGCTATTTCAAGCAAGGTCATCTAATAGCATACGACTGTATGCAGTAACTCCAGTTGCCTGTATGTGGTTGGAAGACAGTCCCTGAGCTCCGGCTACGCCCAGAGTCACACACTGTCATTGATATATAGTGGTCCTCTGTAGCTCAACTGGTAGCGCACGGCGCTTGTAACGCCAAGGTAGTGGGTTCGATCCCCGGGACCACCCATACACAAAAATGTATGCACGCATGACTGTAAGTCGCTTTGGATAAAAGCGTCTGCTAAATGGCATATTATTATTATTATTATTATATAAGGCTATGGACTTTTACCTGTCCTATCCTTTCCTGTATTCTAATGTGGGAGTGTTTCTCCTCTCCTTTTCTCTTTGAAACTACAACCTAAATCTCTGTCAAGATATGTGAGCCCTGGATGGGAGGTTTCTAGTACTCTCTGCTTTTCTGTCAACTAACCTTTTATATTTTGTTGTCCTTTCATTCCCTCCATATGTTTATTCGCCACAGTCACAAAAGGCTTTAGCTCAGTTGTGTTAGTGACTTGCAGCATCAGGTAGAGCAAGCAAGGGCCATTCTCTAACGCAGGCTATCTTCTGAGAGCAAAGGAACTTTGGCTGTCACTGGATCTTAGGATCAGCAGCCTAGAGAGGGGATACTTCAACTGCCAGAGAGATGTGTGGACTCGGGTTGAGTGCTCTGAAAATAAAAACTAAAAGCAGGCGTTTATCCAGTAGGGATTTAGTCTCTTCTATGCTCTGTTTGGGTTTTATTCACCCACTCCATTTGACGTTGGATGCATTGGAGTTCTACGTGCTGTGAGGGAACGTTAGTAGTTTAAAATGCTAGATATAAATATCTGGAGTGGTTTTTAAAAACACCAAATCAATCAACAAGTTCAGCAGAATGTCATGCCTAACTGTGCAAACAATGTTTTTAGACGATAGACTGTATGCATATACCTGCTTTAAGAGGATAGACTGTATGAATATACCGTATCTGCTTTAAGTAACTCGTACACATCTTTGGCAGGTCTGTGCCAAAACGCTCCACTTTTCAGAATAGATGGCAGATTGACATATGGGCAAATTAAAATAGCATATCTGAAAAGGTGCTTACATTGTGCTGGGAGAAATTAGACAAAATGGGAAATATTGTTTTTGACCTTCGGGTTTAACCATAGCCACAGGAAGTAGGGGTGCTCCCCCTGATAAATCAAAAAATAATTAGTGCACTAGGCCTTTATTAATCCTGTATGAGCAGATAAAAATAATTGTCAGCAGAGTGGAGAAAATACTCCCCTGTACCCTTCCCCCCGCCCACCCCAAAACATCTTCCCCCCTCGCAAGTACAAGTAGTGCTACTAAAGTTCATTGTTTTATTTCACTACTTACATTCGTTTTCCTAGGTTGCAGCTTAGTCATAAAAAAATACATTTTCAAGGCTAAACAAGATCTTTAGCACTCGGAATTAGATGTTGGCGGTCCAGAGGTAAACACACAAGGTTTTTAATAAGAAACAATACTTTCACCTAATGTGAAAGTGCTGTAAAGGTCCCTTGGATGAGATTACTGCACTCTTATCCCCTTCACACTAAGAAAAACAACAACATCCATAAAACCAAAAAATTAAAGTTCGAGGAACACGCAAGCTTGGCCCTCGACTCTTTCTAGTTTAATTACCTCCGTAAATCCAAGTACTCAGCGGCTTAGTGATTTTATAACACACACGCTCTCTCTCTCTCTCTCTCTCTCTCTCTCTCTCTCTCTCTCTCTCTCTCTCTCTCTCTCTCTCTCTCTCTCTCTCTCTCTCTCTCTCTCTCTCTCTCTCTCTCTCTCTCTCTCTCTCTCTCTCTCTCTCTCTCTCTCTCTCTCTCTCTCTCTCTCTCTCTCTCTCTCTCTCTCTCTCTCTCTCTCTCTCTCTCTCTCTCTCTCTCTCTCTCTCTCTCTCTCTCTCTCTCTCTCTCTCTCAGCACAGTCAGCTGACAGATGTAGGGGCCTAATCCTACTGCACCTCTAGGCTTTTCAGGTATCCCCAGCCACAGAGAGGCAATCTTTCAGAGCATGGTTCACTCTGCCTGTTTCCTGTATGTCTGTCCCCGCGGCCCAAGCCGTGCTGGCTGGCAGTGGCTGGACACAGGCCTGTAGAGCTGAGAGGGTGGAGGGTGGAGGGGGGGATTACAGCTGTGGATGAAGCCTCAGCATGATGGCTTCTCTTTTCACTGAAAGATGTTCTGGACTGAATCCATCACCACACAGGGATAGAACAGCTGCCAAAGCTGCAGTGGGGGAATTATTGGGATGTGTAATGGAATGGACCAAAGACAGAAGAATGGATAACACACATGTGTTTGTGTGTATCACCGGTGGGGCTATGGGGAGGTTTATTGGTGTAAACCAGGGGTTGTAACCAAAATTATTTTCCAATCAAAAGTTCTGAACAGAACCATTCATTTTTTTGTTCAATTCCACTGTTCCTACCAGCAAAATAAAGTTCTGAACTGGTACGAACAAAAATAAAGTTACGGTTTATACCGCTAATTTCTGTTTCTTTTTAAAACTCTGAAATCGAGCAGGACAATACATTTAGCTGGACATTAAATGACTTCACCAATCAGTGCGGATAGAGCAGCTTGCTATGGAGCGGGCAAAGCTATTTACATGCATTGGACAGACAACAGTAGGCCGCGAGATGCGACTGAAATTTTACGGGTGGGGAGACAGCGAGAGAGGGTAGATGAGAAGGCTTGACTTGAAGCACTGGGTATCTTGTTGTTAGACATGCATTATCTGAATTAGGCCCATAGAATTGTACCTAAGGAGGAGTGGCTTCTATGAAGGAACTTTGAATGTCTTTGAACTTCAGAGAGTTCGCTTAACGTTGGACCAGCTAGCTAGCTATAAGTGGCAGGTAGCCTAGCAGTTAAGCGTATTGGGCCAGTAACTGACAGGGTGCTGGTTTGATTCCCCGAGCCGGCAAGGTGGAATAATCTGCCGTGGCCCTTGAGCAAGGCAGTTAACACCCAACAACTGCGCCGATGAATTTGATTAAAGCAGCCCCCCCCCACACCTGTCTTTTTCAGAAGGGTTGGATTTAACGCCTAAGACACATTTCGGTTGAATGCATTCAGTTGTGCAACTGACTAGGTATCCCCTTTCCCCTAACAAGCTTGGGTGTTCAGAGTGGCAATGAAAACATATAATAACTCCAAGGTTAAATGTGAAAACTGTAGAATACTTAACTATCATTGAAAAGGTTAATCCATTAATCTAAATCACGCTTGTAACATCAGTAGGCTACTATACTTCGTAAGTGGACGGGCAAGTTGCCTACACAGGCACACAAACTGGCAAGGATTTCCAGCTGGCAGGCAGACACTGGAATAACTTTCTGAGTGACAGAGCTTTGTATTGGCGCTTTGTTGCGTTTTTTTGTGGGGCAAAAAAAAAAAACTATGCCTGGAATGGAAAATAACGTTATTAACCGGTTCCAATGCCTTTAAAATAACGGTTCTGTCCTGGAATAGTATAGGTCACTTTCGTTCCCGGTTCTGATTCTGTTCCTCAAAAAATCTCTTTATTTTCTGGTCTTCAGTTCTGTTCCCTGAACCGGTTCCAACCCCTTGTGTAAACCCTACACACCATGTTGCCCACAGCGATAGTGGAGAGCTACACACCATGTTGCCCACAGTGATGTTGGAGAGCTACACACCATGTTGCCCACAGTGATGTTGGAGAGCAACACACCATGTTGCCCATGGCGATGTTGGAGAGCAACACACCATGTTGCCCACAGTGATGTTGGAGAGCAACACACCATGTTGCCCATGGCGATGTTGGAGAGCAACACACCATGTTGCCCACAGCGATTTTGGAGAGATACACACCAAGTTAGCCACGTAGGGAAAGGTTACTGTGACTTGTTGATTTTGGTCATTTGTCACTATTTTAGGACATTTGTTTCATTTTTTTATTAATTTGTTCCCCTCCCTTTGTTAATTGCATTTAATTAACATTTGGAGAGTTTCTTTCTTGAAGGAGGGGAACGGCTGAAAATGCCGCAGTTTTACTTAGTTTGTTCTTTTATCTTTTCATTTTAAGTGCATTGTGATTGGACAAATGTCCCTCCCACCTTCCAGGGTAGAGTAGACGTTATTAATTATGGGCCATTCATTAAGACCAGCTGTTGCTATGTTGTTGTTTTTCGGCATAATTACTAGAAGGCTTTTTTCTTGATTAAACATATTATTGGAGGGGAAAGGAGAGGATAGAGGATGGAAAAACGTTTTCTATGGGAGAAGGAGGAAACAATTGTTCACCCAAAGCGTTATCCCTCTTTTCCTTTATGTTTTGATTAAAATGACAGAATTTCTTCATGAGTAAGCATATTTTTGTGCTATAAAATAATAAATAAATAATGAGAGATTTTGTCTGGTTAGTTAGCAGCAGCTCTGTGGCAAATGGCTGGTGTCTGGTTTGTGAAATATGCAACACTGAATTCAGACTCTGTTCCAATTACCATACTAGCATACCACCTCTTTAGAACGTAGTATTACACTGGGGATACATTCTAAGTGGTATGCTAAAATAGATACCAGAATGTAGCCTATCAGGGAGAGAGGTTCATTAGGGGCAATGTGAGGCAGGTATGATGTCAAAGGGGCGTGTCCAAGTCAACAAACACGAGGAGGGAGAAAGCAGTGATACAATTAGCAAATTAAACCATAATTGGCACAACCCACAAAGTAAAAAAAAATAAATAGACAGATGAAATCACTCAAATAAAACACAGCAAAATCACAGAAGCCAACATGAGAGTTAATGGCGTATCTACAGGGATGGCTACACCATTGGCATGCTGACATGCTTACATTGATCAAAGTGTAATTAAGCAGTAATTACAATTTAATGTCGGCATGAAATGTTAAATCATCGGAAATGATGAACAACTCCATTGCCATATTATTCACAGATTCTTAAATTTTTTTTGTTAACTCGGTAGGCAAACTCACACCTTGATTAAAAACAAATGATTAATCATCATATTTTATTACTTTAATGTCACAATAACCCCACAGATATTCATAATAACACACGATGAACCTTTCCATATCCAATCACGCTTCTTTATTTTTCTATTGCTCTGACATGTGTCAACAGAGGGATTAAAACCGGTACCGTAGAAATCCGGTAGCTGTGGAAAAAGCTGTGGAAAAAGGAAAATCATTATACAGTACCAGTCAAAAGTTTGGACACATTTATTTATTTATTTTAGTTAACCTTTATTTAACCAGGTAAGCCAGTTGAGAACAAGTTCTCATTTACAACTTCGACCTGGCACTCTACTCATTCAAGTGTTTTTCTTTATTTTTACTATTTTCTAAATTGTAGAATAATAGTGAAGACATCAAAACTATGAAATAACACATATGGAATCATGTAGTAACCAAAAAAGTGTTAAACAATTCCAAAAATATATTTTATATTTGAGATTCTTCATATAGTCACCCATTGCCTTGATGACAGCTTTGCACACTCTTGGCATTCTCTCAACCAACTTCACCTAGAATGCTTTTCCAACAGTCTTGAAGGAGTTCCCACATATGCTGAGCACTTGCTGCTGTCCGACTCATCCCAAACCATCTCAATTGGGTTGAGGTCGGGGGATTGTGGAGGCCAGGTCATTTGATGCAGCACTACATCACTCTCCTTCTTGGTAAAATAGCCCTTACACAGCCTGGAGGTGTATTGAGTCATTGTCCTGTTGAAAAACAAATTATAATCCCACTAAGCCCAAACCAGATGGGATTGCATATCACTGCAGAATGCTGTGGTAGCCATGCTGGTTAAGTGTGCCTTGAATTCTAAATAAATCACCAACAGTGTCACCAGCAAAGCACCCCAACACCATAACACCTCATCCTCCATGCTTCACGGTGGAAAATACACATGCAGAGATCATCCGTTCACCCGCACAGCGTCTCACAAAGACACGGCGGTTTGAACCAAAAATCTCAAATTTGGACTCCAGACCAAAGGACACATTTCACCTGTCTAATGTCCATTACTTGTGTTTGTTGGCCCAAGCAGTCTCTTCTTCTTTTTGGTGTCTTTTAGTAGTGTTTTATTTTGCAGCAATTCGACCATGGCCTGATTCACTCAGTCCTCTCTGAACAGTTGATGTTGTGATGTGTCTGTTACTTGAAGTATGTGAAGCATTTATTTGGGCTGCAATTTCTGAGGCTGGTAACTCTAATGAACTTATCCTCTGCAGCAGAGGTAACTCTGGGTCTTCCATTCCTGTGGCGGTCCTCATGAGAGCCAGTTTCATCATAGCGCTTGATTCAGAAAAACCCTTGAATGAGTAGGTGTGTCCAAACTTTTGACTGGTAGTGTATATCAAGATAATAAATCTCCACATTATACATGTAAAATACAAGTGGTGTGATACTGTAATTGTCATTCTATGGAGTGTCGTGGAAATTCTAACGAATAAGGAGAGACTTTGTTATTCCTTCAAAGAATGATACTTTATTTATCGATTAATTATTGCAATAATGAGGCTGGTCGGTCATGCACTTCTGAGCTGAAAGGCAGAGAGCTCTAAGACACAAGGAGTACAGAAGCCTTATGTAGATAAGCTGTCTCATGCAAGCGTGTACAAACCACTTGTGATCTTGGTATGTGGATGTTTGTGGAGTATTAAGACAAAACTGGGGTACAGGGTACAGACTAACTATGAAAAAGATTGTCTCATTCTGTAGCAACTGCTGGTTCTTCTAGTCTTCTAGAGAGGACAACAGAATGTCAGAGCGACATGGAATCTCTCCAGACAGTTCCTCAAAAGTAGATTAATGGTTCCCCAAACCGGACAAACAAACGCCTTTCACTGTCTGCCTAGATGATGTGGGGTTTTACACCCACACACACATACACAAGCATGAACCTTTCGCCAAGCAACAGGCTCGGCACAGGACAACAGCTTCATCACTGGTGCGCAGGGTTTAACACTTTGCTCTGTTTTCAGTAGAATCAATGATTTCCCTTCTGACTAGCAGGACACCATAAGACTCGTCTCTCAGCTCTTGGCTGTGTCCCAAGAACACCATGGGACGTGCTTCCCTACTTACGTTCTTATGCTACACACAAATCAGTTAAAACAGGCCTATTCAAATGCACGCAAAATTCAATTTCATATGATCTAGTTTCTTTAACAGTTTTTAAATGACCAAGCAACTAGGCTTAAGGAAAGATCTTCTGGTACACAAGCATTACCAAGGTTTAACAGAAATTGCCCTCACAGTAGCCTACAGTAACTAATGCAATGTAACGTTATTTCTAATAGGTTACACCCCCTTTACTACAAAGACATGCAGTTCACAAACAGCTCGTAAAAATGAGTCATAAAAGGGAAAGACGTGTGCCCGGCTAACCGCTAATAGCCACCGAGTCAGAGACTTGTTATCTGACTCATAACTAACAAGCACATCATTTTCAAAGTACAACAATGGTGTCAAATCACCAAGGGTGATCCCTCCTCGACGAGCGAGTCACCGGATTACCCTAAGCTGATTCTCCATAATTTACCCTCACCGAGTGGAAAAAGCACAATCCTGGATTCACGTTCATAACTCCCTGTCTTGTTCCCCCCCCCACTTCATTGTTGTCTCTGGAATGTCGGGAGCGCTGAGGTGTATGTCAACGAATGCTAGAAAGCTGTAAATTGGGCAATTTAGAGTTGGAGGGAATTAGAATATGCTAATGTGTGGGTCAACCTCTGTGTTGTGGGGGAACGTGGTGGTAGCTTTTTTTTATTTGGTGCCTCAACACTTTTTAGAATTCATGCATTCAGCCCTTAATAGGGGATGTTGATTTATCCCCATATTTCTCACCTCGACTGTAACACACTCAAAAGAACCGACTGGATGGCCTTATTTATGACCTGCCTAGTTGGTTCTGTGCACCGCGGTGACTCGCGCCATACATGTCCAACTACATCCGATGACAGTGATTTGATGAAGGAGGCTGCCTAGCTGAAAACAGCCACCGTATTACACATAACATATAGTGTACAGTACAGAATACTACAATGCCCACTCTATAAATTATATACTGTGGCCCACATGGGCCATCTTTATGAAGACAATGGGAACGCTAGAGAAGTGAAGATTGGGTTTCTTTAAAACAGAAACTACAGGCCTGACACCCAGGAAGCCAGGCAGTGTTCCTTCAGCCCAGTGGAACATTGGGAACTTCATATTTATATACCATTTAAGAGAGCGCAGCAGAAGGTTGTGTTTAAGAGGCAAATAAAAACATCCCCCTACATGTCCCTCTGGCTCAGAACAATGTGGGATCAGAACAAACCCAGGATGTGTAGAGGCAAAGCAGCTTTCAGAAGGTGATTTTATTAAATTTTATCCTCCATCGTTTGTCTTTGAGCTCTGGCCGTGCTGGGCTCTGAGTGGCTGGGGGTCGCTGGGGGTCGCTGGGGATCGCTGGGGATCGCTGGGTGTGCCACTACAGCAGTCCACTGCTGCAGCCGCAATCACTGTTTCGGGCCATAGGCTAATCCGTGGGGTTAGGAGTACTTAGAACCATGGAGTTGGGCCATCACAGATATTAAGGAAGTACCGAGGTTTTGCTCGCCTGAGGTAGAGTATCTTATGATAAGCTGTAGACAACACTATTTATCAAGAGAGTTTTCATCTATATTCTTCATAGCTGTCTATTTACCACCACAAACCGATGCTGGCACTAAGACCGCACTCAATGAGCTGTATAAGGCCATAAGCAAACAGGAAAACGCTCATCCAGAGGCGGCGCTCCTAGTGGCGGGGGACTTTAATGCAGGGAAACGTACATCCGTTTTACCTCATTTCTACCAGCATGTTAAATGTGCAACTAGAGGAAAAAAATTCTAGACCACCTTTAATCCACACACAGAAACACGTACAAAGCTCTCCCTCGCCCTCCATTTGGCAAATGTGACCATAATTCTAACCTCCTGATTCCTGCTTACAAGCAAAAACTAAAGCAGGAAGTACATGTGACTTGTTCAATACAGAAGTGGTCAGATGACGCAGATGCTAAGCTACAGGACTGTTTTGCTAGCACAGACTGAAATATGTTCCGGGATTCTTCCGATGGCATTGAGGAGTACACCACATCAGTCACTGGCTTCATCAATAAGTGCATTGATGACGTCGTCCCCACGGTGACTGCACGTGCATAACCTAACCAGAAGCGATACATACCCCAACCGCACTGACCTAAAGGGTAGAGCTGACGCTTTCAAGGAGCGGGACTCTAACCCGGACGCTTATAAGAAATCCTGCTCTGCCTCCGATGAACAAACAAACAGGCAAAGCGTTAATACAAGACTAAGATTGAATAATACTACACCGGCTGTGACGCTCGTCAGATGTGGCAGGGCTTGCAACCTATTACGGACTACAAAGGGAAACACAGCCGCGAGCTGCCCAGTGACACAAGCCTACCAGACAAGCTAAATTACTTCTATGCTTTTTTTTTCATATTTCTTTTCTTTTTTTTAGGGGGTAGATCAGCTTAATATTGCAGATAGATTGTAACTTCCATCAATGTAATTGTCTGCATCACTTCCAATCACCCATGTTTTATATATATATATATATATATATATATCAGTGAGGGAAAAAAGTATATGATCCCCTGCTGATTTTGTACGTTTGCCCACTGACAAAGAAATGATCAGTCTATAATTTGAATGGTAGGTTTATTTGAACAGTGAGAGACAGAATAACAACAAAATAATCCATAAAAACGCATGTCAAAAATGTTATAAATTGATTTGCATTTTAATGAGGGAAATAAGTATTTGACCCCTCTGCAAAACATGACTTAGTACTTGGTGGCAAAACCCTTGTTGGCAATCACAGAGGTCAGACGTTTCTTTTAGTTGGCCACCAGGTATGCACACATCTCAGGAGGGATTTTGTCCCACTCCTCTTTGCAGATCTTTTCCAAGTCATTAATGTTTCGAGGCTGACGTTTGGCAACTCGAACCTTCAGCTCCCTCCACAGATTTTCTATGGGATTAAGGTCTGGAGATTGGCTAGACCACTCCAGGACCTTAATGTGCTTCCTCTTGAGCCACTCCTTTGATGCCTTGGCCATGTGTTTTGGGTCATTGTCATGCTGGAATACTCATTCACGACCCATTTTCAATGCCCTGGCTGAGGGAGGGAGGTACTCACCCAAGATTTGACGGTACATGGGCCCGTCCATCGTCCCTTTGATGCGGTGAAGTTGTCCTGTCCCCTTAGCAGAAAAACACCCCCAAAGCATAATGTTTGAACCTCCATGTTTGACGGTGGGGATGGTGTTCTTGGGGTCATAGGCAGCATTCCTCCTCCTCAAACACGGCGAGTTGAGTTGATGCCAAAGAGCTCCATTTTGGTCTCATCTGACCACAACACTTTCACCCAGTTCTCCTCTGAATCATTCAGATGTTCATTGGCAAACTTCAGACGGGCATGTATATGTGCTTTCTTGAGCAGGGGGACCTTGCGGGCGCTGCAGGATTTTAGTCCTTCACAGCGTAGTATGTTACCAATTGTTTTCTTGGTGACTATGGTCCCAGCTGCCTTGAGATCATTGACAAGATCCTCCCGTGTAGTTCTGGGCTGATTCCTCACCCTTCTCATGATCATTGCAACTCCACGAGGTGAGATCTTGCATGGAGACCCAGGCTGAGGGAGATTGACAGTTCTTTTGTGTTTCTTCCATTTGCGAATAATCACACCAACTGTTGTCACCTTCTCACCAAGCTGCTTGGCGATGGTTTTGTAGCCCATTCCAGCCTTGTGTAGGTCTACAATCTTGTCCCTGACATCCTTGGAGAGCTCTTTGGTCTTGGTCATGGTGGAGAGTTTGGAATCTGATTGATTGATTGCGTCTGTGGACAGGTGTCTTTTATACGGGTAACAAACTGAGATTAGGAGCACTCCCTTTAAGAGTGTTCTCCTAATCTCAGCTAGTTACCTGTATAAAAGACACCTGGGAGCCAGAAATCTTTCTGATTGAGAGGGGGTCAAATATTTATTTCCCTCATTAAAATGCAAATTAATTTATAACATTTTAGACGTGTTTTTCTAGATTTTTTTGTTGTTATTCTGTCTCTCACTGTTCAAATAAACCTACCATTAAAATTATAGACTGATCATTTCTTTGTCAGTGGGCAAACGTACAAAATCAGCAGAGGATCAAATACTTTTTTTCCTCACTGTATATATATATATATATATATATATATATATATATATATACATATATATATATATATATATATATATATATATATATATATATATATATATATATATATATATATATACATATATATATATACACATATATATATATATATATATATATATATATATATATATATATATATATATATATATATATATTTACATACATACATATACATATATACATACACACATACACACACATACACATATACAAACATACATACATACCTACATATACATACATACACATACATATCCTTTAAAAATATATATATTCCCCTTTATTACTTTCCAAACCCACCACCCTTTCCCTATTTGGAGTAAACTAGTGAACAACAATGCTTAGGCTTCTACTTCCAGCTTCTACTTACTATATACATTTTATGGACACAGTCAATTTTACAATAATTATATTTTGTTAGTTTTTTCTCCTGAACTTCTTCTACTATCAACCTCTCCGATCATTTTCATGATGTCCATCCGGTTTGCTTCTATATGCCATATCTTTCTAACTGTGCTCTTTCACAAAAGCTCCCAACCTAAACATATATACTTATTATGGACACAGTATGCTTACATTATTAGTTATCTTGTTATTAGTTGTTGTAAGTTGTTATTAGTCCCATCCTTCAACTCCATTCATCACCACCCATCTATCTCTTAACACCATCCATATAGGATTTCTATTTGCCATATATTTTTCAACTGTACTGTGATGTTTTACAATTACTTATTCTTGCTTCGAGGCAAGCAACACTGAAGCATTCATGAGAGCATCAGTTGTTCCGGATGACTGTGTGATCACGCTCTCCGTAGCCGATGTGAGTAAGACCTTTAAACAGGTCAACATTCACAAGACCGCAGGGCCAGATGGATAACCAGGATGTGTACTCCGAGCATGTGCTGACCAACTGGCAAGTGTCTTCACTGACATAGTCCCTGTGCCCAATAACACTATGGTAACCTGCCTAAATGACTACCGAACCATAGCACTCACGTCTGCAGCCATGAAGTACTCAACACCATTATCCCAGAAACCCTAGACCCACTCCAATTTGCATACCGTCCCAACAGATTCACAGATGATGCAATCTGTATTGCACTCCACACTGCCCATTCCCACCTGAACAAAACGAACACCTACGTGAGAATGCTATTAATTGACTACAGCTCAGCATTCAACACCATAGTGCCCTCAAAGCTCATCACTAAGGTAAGGAGTCTGGGACTAAACACCTCCCTCTGCAACTGGATCCTGGTCTTCCTGACGGGCCGCCCCAGGTGGTAAGGGTAGGTAACAACACATCTGCCACGCTGATCCTCAAAACGGGAGCCCCTAAGGGGTGTGTGCTTAGTCACCTCCTGTACTCCCTGTTCACCCACGACTCCAAAACCATCATTAAGTTTGCAAATGAAACAAAAGTCGTAGGCATGATCACCGACAATGATGAGACAGCCTATAGGGAGGAGGTCAGAGACCTGGCCGTGTGGTGCCAGAATAACAGTCTCTCCCTCAACGTGATCAAGACAAAGGAGATGATTGTGGACTACAGGAAAAGGAGGACCGAGCACGCCCCCATTCTCATCAACAGGGCTGTAGTGGAGCAGGTTGAGAGCTTCAAGTTCCTTGGTATTCACATCACCAACAAACTATCATGGTCCAAACACATCAAGACAGTCGTGAAGAGGTGCACGACAAAGTCAAGTCTAGGTCCAAAATAATTCTTAACAGCTTCTACCCCCAAGCCATAAGACTCCTGAACAGCTAATCAAATGGCTACCCAGACCATTTGTTATTTTACTGCTGCTATTTAATTATTTGTTATTTTTCAATTTTTACTCATCTATTTTTTACTTAACACTAATTTTTCTTAGAACTGCATTGTTGGTTGAGGGCTTGTAAGTAAGCATTTCACTGTAAGGTCTATACCTGTTGTATTCGGCGCATGTGACAAATACAATTTGATTTGATTTGATCACATTTGGCGCAACTCCACGGCAAACAACCTTTACTGTAAAAAAAAAAATACTATGTTATTCCTGAAGGTACTCAGTAACTTTAACTAAAAGTTCAGCCATGAACAGATTCTGCATGTTTGCTTTGATGCAAAGTGAGTAATCTATATGGCCTGATATATGAAGTTAAAATCTGTCGATGTGCCCTTGAGCAAAGCACTTAACCCTAATTGCTCCTGTAAGTTGCTCTAGATAAGACTGTCTGCAAAAAAGAAATACCCTATTTACATAAGTATTCAGACCCTTTGTTATGAGATGAAACTGAGCTCAGGTGCATCCTGTTTCCATTGATCATCCTTGATATGTTTCTACAACTTGATTGGAGTCCACCTGTGGTAAATTCAATTGATTGGACATGCTTTAGAAAAGCACACACCTGTCTATATAAGGACCCACAGTTGACAGTGCATGTCAGAGCAAAAACCAGCCATGAGGTCGAAGGACTTGTCCGTAGAGCTCCGAGACAGGATTGTGTCGAGGCACAGATCTGGGGAAGGGTACGAAAAAATGTCTGCAATACTGAAGGTCCCCAAGAACACAGTGGCCTCCATCATTCTTGAACGGAAGAAGTTTGGAACCACCAAGACTCTTCCTAGAGCTGGCCGCCCGGCCAAACTGAGCAATCGGGGGAGAAGGGCCTTGGTCAGGGAGGTGACCAAGGACCCGATGGTCACTCTGACAGAGCTCCAGAGTTCCTCTGTGGAGATGGGAGAACCTTCCAGAAGGACAACCATCTCTCCCGCACTCCACCAATCAGGCCTTTATGGTAGAGTTGCCAGATGGAAGCCACTCCTCAGAAACAGGCACATGACAGCCTGCTTGGAGTTTGCCAAAAGGCACCTAAAGGACTCAGACCATGAGAAACAAGATTATCTTGTCTGATGAAACCAACATTGAACTCTTTGGCCTGAATGCCAAGCGTCACGTCTGGAGGAAACCTGGCACCATCCCTACGGTGAAGCATGGTGGTGGCAGCATCATGCTGTAGGGATGTTTTTCAGCGGCAGGGACTGGGAGACTAGTCAGGATCAAGGGAAAGATGAACGGAGAAAAGTGCAGAGAGATCCTTGATGAAAACCTGCTCCAGAGCGTCCTACAGCAGAGTTGCGCAGCAGAAGCGTGCTGGGCCCATGACCCAGAGGTCGATGGATCGAATCCATCCTCTGCTATCCAGTTGGTTTTTAGCTATGAAGTGCAAACAGGGATGAAAAACCCTAATTTCATGAGCTGATCTCAGTCCCCTTCAACGCAGTATTTTTGTCACTGGATCTGTCGATTCGTATAGTTCTAACTAATGAGCCTGTGCCCCAGTTGCCTAATGGATAAGGCACTGGCCTCCTAAGCCAGGGATTGTGGGTTCAAGTCCCATCTGGGGTGTACCTCAGACTGGGGCGAAGGTTCACCTTCCAACAGGACAACGACCCTAAGCACACAGCCAATACAACATAGGAGTGGCTTCCGGACAAGTCTCTGAATGTCCTTGACTGATCCAGCCAGAGCCTGGACTTGAACCCGATCGAACATCTCTGAAAATAGCTGTGCAGTGACGCTCCCCATCCAACCTGACAGAGCTTGAGAGGATCTGAGAAAAAAAAAATGGGAGAAACTCCCCAAATACAGCTGTACCAAACTTGTAGTGTCATACCCAAGAAGAATCGAGGCTGTAATCGCTGCCAAAGGTGATTCAACAAAGTACTGAGTGAAGGGTCTGAATACTTATGTAAATGTGTTTTTTCATTTTCTTATTTAAAATACATTTGCTAAAATTTCTAAAAACCTGTTTTTGTTTTGTCATTATGGGGTATTGTGTGTAGATTGATGAGGGATGTAAAACAAAACAAAAAAGGCTGTAACGTATTTTGTATTTTTGAATAAGGCTGTAACGTAACAAAATGTGGAAAAAGTCAAGGGGTCTGAATACTTTCCGAATGCACTGTACATAACCACATTTCATCCTCAAGGAACACTGACTGTGTCCACTCTTTTTCCCACTTCCTCCCTGGTTGGTTTAATCGACCAATGGGAATGTACATTTGTGAATTCTATCAAATCGACCAATCAGCCAATTACCACTAGCTCCAATCAGAGGATGCTGCTTCAGATGTAATCTGTGGACCCTGTGGAGGAAGATGAGGGGGAAATAAGCTGTCATACAGTTTGCACTGCCAGCAGTTACACCGGAATCAGATCAATCTCCCAATGATTGCTTTGTTTAGAAGCAAACCAAGAGCTTCACATAGCCTTGAGTTGACAGTAGAGAGTAGGATGGAGAAATGTGCTAGAGCAGTTATTTTTAACATTCTTGACATTTTCATAATTTGTCCAATCGAACATATTTGTTGTAGTGACTATTTCTTATGGTTGTTGATAGCAGTAAATCCATTGTTAAGGCAGTAGTAGTTTTTTTTAGGCCTAGCTACGTGGTTGCCATTGTTACCAAAGTATGTGTGCATTTTGTGTACAGTATTCTTACAGTGTACGTTCATTATAAAGAAACTGCAGGGTACATCTCTGTCATGGGCGGACGTGACAGGAAACGCTCCAGTCAATGACATGATTAATTGCTAGTAAAGACCATGTAATTGGCATTAAACCCTATTAACAGCAGCATGTGTTGATATTTAGCTGCTGGCGCTCTGAGGGGAGACATAGAGTGAAACGGGAAGGTGGGATGGCCCGAGCCACAGTCTGCAGGGGCAGAGCATGGTGCTCTATGATTAGCAATGTCCGTGCCAAGTCCAGAGGACGCCAGAGGTCAGACCGACAGCACACACTGTACTGCACTGTGCATTGGGCAGAGGCAGGGGAAGAGGAAGTTACTCAGCCCGGATGGATTGGCTTACTGGAGTTTGGAGCATCAAATTCACAGATGTATACAATGACGTTGTGCACGCATCAGTTTAGTTTTTAGAAGTCGTTGATCTTATTATAACTTACATTTACACAGTGCATTTGTTTCTAACTTTGTCTTCCTAGCCTTCATTCCTTATGTAGTCCATTCTGTGGTTGTGTGTACACATGTATATGTGCCAAGAAGGCAATATTTTATTGTTTAAAGTCTTTATGAAGTTTGTTGCTAGGGGTTGTTGCTTCACAGGGTTATCTGAGGTGTATATCGCTCAGCGGCTCTGCAGTAAATTCAATTTATTCATTTGCTATTGATTATTTATATGTTGACAGGTAGCATAAGTTTTAGCCGTTCCTGGCCCGAGCCATCTGTTAATCAGAGACAGTTACAATTGGAGGCATATGTTGCCAGTCAGAGTTTATGAAAGTGTGTACAATGAATTCCAAAAAGTACCATGAATTATGCATTAACTTGCTAATCTAAGAGCCTATTAGCTTCCAGACGCAATTACTCCAATGGAGAGAGGTAGAGGGGGATGACCAATGGGGGGAAAGATCAATTATTTACTCCCAAACCATAGAATTTCCCCTTTTTCACAGACCTGCTGATTTCAAAGTGGAATGAAAGAACAGGTGAAAAAAAGTCCTCCTCCTCTCTCTGACTTTGCTAAGGGTTGCCTAGGAGAGGTGGAAGTTGATATTCTGCTAGAGCACTCCTCATTGAAATCAGTAGCGGGAATGTAAATGTCCAGGTTTGGTCCCTTCAACCCGGCGCGGATGTGAATGTATATTTATGTCAGAGGCATATGTAATTTGATTTCCAAAGTCGATTATATTGTATTGTGAAGGTCACATCGCAGTGGATTCAAGTACATTAGAAGTATGGGTAGGATTTAATATTTTTTTTTTTGCATACTGAAGTGGTGGCTGTGAAGTCTGGAGGCACAGGCAGTAAATGAAATAAAATTGTAAAACCCCAAGCCGAGATGTAAAAAGAAAATCAACTTGCGGATACACCAGACAGCCCACGCGATGCCGGGGAATATAAAAACAGATTTCTGAACATCATCATTTTTTATTCGGAATGTTCCGTAAGCACAATGTCCTTTGGATTTTATTCCATCTGTGATTCCTGACTATCTGGAAATGTTTCCCTCTCTATCTATCCTCGTCTAGATCTGTGGCGGTTTGTCCATTTCCTGTAACAAACCATTGAGATTATGGCACTGTCTGTGTTTGCCACACAATTGGTGGGTTCCCATTTACTGCACTACACTCAGTGGCTTTAGAAACTAACAGCTCTCACAGTGACTCATTCTGTGGCCTCTTAGCAAATTACAAGCAACACCTTTAATAACCAAGTTTAAGCCAGAATGTACTGTATCAACTATTTAGAACCTAAACCTACAGAACCAAGTTTTACATCATCAACTGTTTAAGTAATATGATTAACAGTTAAGTACGTGAGATACTTGACTTGTCTATAGAAGTCTAAGCATATGGAGACTAAAGGTTATTGAATGAAGTTCCAGATTACATACATGGGTCAAACAACCCACATAACTCTGCTCTGGCTCAGAAAAAGTATCAAGTATATTTGAAATGTCTGTAACAGCTCCCCCTTGGCCTCAGTCCAGATGGTCACTAGTTCAATCCCCTCATGTCAAAAAACGACTTTTCATGCTCACGGGCAAATAAATGCTTGTTTTATAGACGATCAGGGAGTTATTATTTGTGTCTTATACAACACTCACGATTTCACAGCTCTAACATCAGCCACCACGGCAAAGAAAGGACTCTCCAGCCCTTGAGAATGTGAGGAGGGTGTTCTTCTATAATCAAAGCAGGAAAAAACAACCAAGATGAAAGGGAAAAGGGGCTGAAATCCCTCCGCCTGCCTGACGACTCCGCCAGGCTTCTTTCTTTTCTTTTCCCTTTTTTTTGTTGCCTGAAAAGTCTGAAAAATCGTCACGCCGTGATTTTTGCCTCCTATTAAAGTAGAAAGTAAGGCTTCTCTACATCCCGCCGCAGAGTGTGGAGTGCTAACAAGACCAGGTGCCGGGAGATGATCAATGGACGCCACATTATCAGACGTCACAGAGCGCCTAATTGAAACGGCCCTCTTTGAGGACCCCCACCATCCCGCCGCGTTGGCAGTTTTGCACCCGCTGTGACCCCCAACAATCCTTCTTTCCATGCCAGAGAGAAGCGCTGCGTCTTGGGGGGAAGAGGTGCAGCAACCTTGGCATCTAATTTAAGAGATATGCGTCATAGACCCTTGTGATACAGCAGGGAGTTGAAACCTTCACAGAGGAGCAGACAAGATTGTAAGCCGCCACTTTTGTTCAGTTCATCTTCCTACAGTCAATCTCACTGTAGGAGTGATGTTCTCGCAGAGCAGACAACTACTGAACAATCAGTGACTGAGTGTTTTTCAATCCAGCAGTGCCTTCTAATTTAGAACTAACAGCAGTGCATCATATGCTTTCTAGTGTAGAACTAACAGCAGTGCATCATATGCCTTCTAGTGTAGAACTAACAACGTGGTAAACCATAAGCGAACCCAACATTGGAGATTTTCTGAGAAATGTGTATATTTCTGTCTCTTGTTTTTCCCAATGATGGCCTGATTAGCCACCACTTGGCATCTACAGTGCCTTCGGAAAGTATTCAGACCCCTTGATTTTTTCCACATTTTGTTACGTTACAGCTTTACTCTAAAAGTAATTCAATTGTTTTTTTCCTCATCAATCTACACACAATACCCCATAATGACAAAGCAAAAACTGTTTTTTACACATCTTTGCAAAAAACAACAACAAAAGAAAAACAGATATATCGCTTTTACATACGTATTCAGACCCTTTACTCAGTACTTTGTTGAAGCACCTTTGGCAGTGATTACAGCATTGAGTCTTCTTGGGTATGACGCTACAAGCTTGGCACACCTGTATTTGGGGAGTTTCGCCCATTCTTCTCTGCAGATCTTCTCAAGCTCTGTCAGGTTGGATGGGGAGCGTTAATGCACAGCTATTTTCAGGTTTCTCCAGAGATGTGCGATTGGGTTAAAGTCCGGGCCCTGGCTGGGCCACTCAAGGACATTCAGAGACTTGTCCCAAAGCCACTGTCTTGGCTGTGTGTTTAGGGTCAATGTCCTGTTGGAAGGTGAAGCTCGCCGCAGTCTGAGGTCCTGAGCGCTCTGGAGCAGGGTTTCATCAAGGATCTCTCTATACTTTGCTCCGTTCATCTTTTCCTCGATCCTGACTAGTCTCCCAGTCCCTGCCTCTGAAAAACAGCCCCACAGCATGATGCTGCCAGCAACATGCTATATCATAGGGATGGTGCCAGGTTTCCTCCAGACGTGACGCTTGGCATTCAGGCCAAAGAGTTCAATCTTGGTTTCATCTGACCAAAGAATATTGTTTCTCATGGTCTGGCAAACTCCATGTGGGCTTTCATGTGCATTTTACTGAGGAGTGGCTTCCGTCTGGCCACTCTACCATAAAACCCTGATTGGTGGAGTGCTGCAGAGATGGTTTTCCTTCTGCTAGGTTCTCCCATCTCCACAGAGGAACTCTGGAGCTCTGTCAGAGTGACCATCGGGTTCTTGGTCACCTCCCTGGCCAAGGCCCTTCTCCCACGACTGCTCAGTTTGGCGGGGTGGCCAGCTCTAGTCTTTGTGGTTCCAAACTTCTTCCATTTAAAAATGATGGAGGCCACTGTGTTCTTGGGGACCTTGAATGCTGCAGACATTTTTTGGTACTCTTCCCCAGATCTATGCCTAGACACAATACTGTCTCGGAGCTCTACGGACAATTCCTTCGACCTCATGGCTTGGTTTTTGCTCTGAAATGCACCGTCAACTGTGGGACCTTATATAGACAGGTGTGTGCCTCCCCAAATCATGTCCAATCAATTGCATATACCAAAGGTGGACTCCAATCAAGTTGTAGAAACGTTTCAAGGATGATCAATGGAAACAGGATGCACCTGAGCTCAATTTCGAGTCTCATAGCAAAGCGTCTGAATAATTATGTAAATAAGGCATTTCTGTAAATGTGAAAAAAATCATAAAAAATGTTTTTTCCTTTGTCATTATGGGGTATTGTGTGTAGATTGTTGAGGATTTTTTTTATTTAATCCATTTTAGAATAAGGCTGTAACGTAACAAAATGTGGAAAAAGTCAAGGGGTTTGAATACTTTCAAAAGGTACTTAGCACATAATGACCATGTATTGTGTCACAATCACTTGACCTCCCCTACATCAAAAACAGTATCCCCAATACCAAGAAAACATCAACATTTCAAACATATACAGTACCAGTCAAAAGTTTGGACACACCTACTCAAGTCCATATTATGGCAAGAACAGCTCACTTAATCAAAGAGAAGCGACAGTCCAACATTACTTTAAGAAATGAAGGTCAGACAATACGGAACATTTCAAGAACTTTGAAAGTTTCTTCAAGTGCATTCGCAAAAACCATCAAGCGCTATGATGAAACAGGCTCTCATGAGGACCGCCACAGGAAAGGAAGATCCAGAGTTACCTCTGCTGCAGAGGATAAGTCCTTTATTAGTGGTTTCTTTGCAGCAATTCGGCCATGAAGGCCTGATTCACGTAGCCCAAATAAAAGGAAGTGTGATGGTGTGGGGGTGCTTTGCTGGTGACACTGTCTGTGATTTATTTAGAATTCAAGGCACACTTAACCAGCATGGCTACCACAGCATCCTGCGCCGATACACCATCCCATCTGGTTTGCACTTAGTGGGACTATCATTTGTTTTTCAACAGGACAATTACCCAAAACACACCTCCAGGCTGTGTAAGGGCTATTTGACCAAGGAGGAGAGTGATGGGGTGCTGCATCAGATGACCTGGCCTCCACAATCCCCCGACCTCAACCCAATTGAGATGGTTTGGGATGAGTCGGACAACAGAGTGAAGGTAAAGCATCCAATACAATGCTATTTCTCTGTAAACAAATTAACAACAGACTTTCGGCATGCTTATAGGGAAGGGCACTCAACATGCACTGCTGATGTTGAAAAAACGTATGTGTTATGGCTTTTCAACCTCTGCCACATCGTGGATTCAGAGCTATCTATCTAATAGAACTCAATAGTTTTATTTAATGGAAGCTTCTCTAATGTCAAACATGTAAAGTGTGGTGTACCACAGGGCAGCTCTCTAGGCCCTCTACTCTTTTCTATTTTTTACCAATGACCTGCCGCTGGCATTAAACAAAGCATGTGTGTCCATGTATGCTGATGATTCAACAATATACGCATCAGCAACCACAGCTAATGAAGTCACTGAAACCTTTAACAAAGAGTTGCAGTCTGCTTTGGAATGGGTGGTCACTAATAAACTGGTCCTGAACATCTCTAAAACTAAGAGCATTGTATTTGGTACAAATCATTCCCTAAGTTCTAGACCTCAGCTGAATCTGGTAATGAATGGTGTGGCTGTTGAACAAGTTGAGGAGACTAAATTACTTGGCGTTACCTTAGATTGTAAACTATCATGGTCAAAACATATAGATTCAGTGGTTGTAAAGATGGGGAGAGGTCTGTCCGTAATAAAGAGATGCTCTGCTTTTTTGACACCACACTCCAAAAAGCAAGTTCCGCAGGCTCTAGTTTAGTCTAATCTTGATTATTGTCCAGTTGTGTGGTCCAGTGAAAGAAGAAGACCTAGTTAAACTACAGCTGGCCCAGAACAGAGCAGCACCTCTTGCTCTTCATTGTAATCAGAGGGCTGATATAAATAATATGCATGCCAGTCTCTCTTGGCTAAGAGTTGAGGAGAGACCGACTGCATCACTTCTTCTTTTTATAAGAAACATTAATGTGTTGAAAATCCCAAATTGTTTGCATAGTCAATTTACACACAGCTCTGACACACACACTTATCCCACCAGACATGCCACCAGGGGTCTTTTCACAGTCCCCAAATCCAGAACAAATTCAAGAAAGCGTACAGTATTATATAGAGCCATTATTGCATGGAACTCCGTTCCATCTCATATTGCTCAAATACACCTCATGGTACAACGCCTCTCCCCTATTTGACCTAGATAGTTTATGTGTATGTATTGATATGTGGGCTACATGTGACTTTAAAAAAAAAAATGTATGTAGTTCTGTCCTTGAGCTGTTCTTGTTTATCAATGTTCTGTATTATGTCATGTTTCATGTTTTTTGTGGACCCCAGGAAGAGTAGCTCTTGCTTTTGCAACAGCTAATGGGGATCCTAATAAAATACCAAAATATGAAATATATTAAAAAAAAAAAAAAAAAAAAAAAATTAGATTTGTTTAACACTTTTTTGTTTACTACATATTCCATATGTGTTATTTCATAGTTTTCATGTCTTCGCTATTATTCTACAATATAGAAAATTGTAAAAAATAAAGAAAAACCCTTGATTGAGTAGGTGTGTCCAAACTTTTGACTGGTACTGTATATATATATATATATATATATATATATATATATATATATATATATATATATATATATATATATATATATATATATATATTTAAAAACACATTTGGCTTCCACTAGCCATTTTCTCCTTCTCATTCAATTTACTCTGTTTTTCAAACCCTAAAAACTCAGGCTTGTGAGTATAAAAATATGGGATGGGATGCCCATGGTGAAACTCAGTCAGGAGGGATGGATCGAGTATGTCCCTCCTGGGCACCCAGCACCGTTCCTCCGGACCGTACCCCTCCCACTCCACGAGATACTGGAGACCACTCCTCCGGCGCCTCGAGTCCAAGATGGTCCGGACCCTGTACGCCGGGACCCCCTCGATGTCCAAAGGGGGCGGAGGGGTCTCTCCTATCTCATCTTCTTGGAGTGGGCCAGCTACCACCGGCCTGAGAAGAGACACATGGAACGAGGGGTTAATATTTTTATACTCAATTGGCAGTTGTAACCTGTAACACACCTCGTTCAATCTTCTCAGGACTTTGAAGGGCCCCACAAACCGCCGACCCAGCTTCCGGCAGGGCAGGCGGAGGGGCAGGTTTCGAGTCGAGAGCCAGACTCGATCTCCCGGTGCGTACACCGGTCCCTCACTGCGGTGGCGATCGGCGCTCGCCTTTTGTTGACGGATGGCACGCTGCAGATGGACATGGGCAGCGTCCCACGTCTCTTCCGAGCGCCGAATCCACTCGTCCACCGCAGGGGCCTCGATCTGGCTCTCGTGCCACGGTGCCAGGACCGGCTGATAACCTAAAACACACTGGAAAGGTGTTAAGTTGGTGGAGGAGTGGCGGAGAGAGTTCTGGGCCATCTCTGCCCAGGGGATGAACCTCGACCACTCCTCCGGCCGGTCCCGGCAATAGGACCTCAAAAACCTACCCACATCCTGGTTGACACGTTCCACCTGCCCATTACTCTCTGGGTGGTACCCCAAGGTAAGGCTTACCGAGACCCCCAACCGTTCCATGAACGCTCCCCAAACTCTGGAAGTGAACTGGGGACCTCGGTCAGACACAATATCCTTGGGGACCCCATAGTGCCGGAACACATGGGTAAATAGGGCCTCAGCGGTTTGTAGGGCAGTAGGGAGACCCGGCATGGGAAGGAGACGACAGGCCTTGGAAAACCGATCCACAACGACCAATATGGTGGTATTCCCCTGGGAGGGGGTAGGTCGGTTACGAAATCCACCGATAGGTGGGACCATGGTCGTTGTGGAACGGGCAGGGGATGTAGCTTACCCCTGGGCAAATGTCTAGGCGCCTTACACTGGGCACACACCGAGCAGGAGGAGACATAAACCCTCACATCCCTAGCTAACGTTGGCCACCAGTATTTCATGCTAAGACAGTGCACGGTCCGGCCAATACCTGGATGTCCAGAGGAGGGTGATGTATGAGCCCAATAAATAAGACGATCACGGACCTCGAGCGGAACGTCGTCCGCCCCACAGGACACTCGGGGGAGTAGGGTCGGTACGCAGTGCCCGCTCGATTTCCGTGTCGACCTCCCATACTACCGGAGCCACCAAACAAGATTCCGGCAATATGGAAGTAGGCTCGTTGGACCTCTCCTCCGTGTCATACCGCGGGACAGGGCGTCTGCCTTACCATTCTGGGACCCTGGGATGTATGTGATCTTAAAAACAAACCGGGTTAGGAACATATTCCACCTAGCCTGACGGGGGTTCAATCTCCTAGCTGCCCGGATGTACTCCAGGTTACGGTGATCAGTCAGAATGAGGAAAGGGTGTTGAGCCCCCTCAAGCCAATGCCTCCACACCTTTAGGGGCTTGGACTACGGCTAACAGCTCCCTGTCCCCAACATCATAGTTGCGCTCCGCCGAGCTGAGCTTCTTCGAGTAGAAAGCACAGGGGCGGAGTTTAGGTGGCGCGCCGGACCGTTGTGACAGGACTGCCCCAATACCGGTCTCGGACGCGTCTACCTCAACCTGGAATGGTAAAGAGGGATCCGGATGCGCCAGCACCGGAGCCGAGGTGAACAGGTTCTTAAGTTTGACAAATGCCCTGTCCGCCTCAGCCGACCACCGCAACGAACCGGACCCCCCTTTAGCAGGGACGTAATGGGAGCTGCAACCTGTCCAAAACCCCGAATAAACCTCCGGTAGTAATTAGCAAAACCCAAGAACTGCTGCACCTCTTTTACAGTGGTTGGAGTTTGCCAATTACGCACGGCCGATACCCGGTCTACCTCTATCTCCACACCAGACGCGGACAACCGATAACCCAAAAAAGGAGACGGACTCCTGGAAGAACAGGCATTTCTCTGCCTTGACATACAAGTCATGCTCCAACAGTCTTCTCAACACTCGGCGCACCTGGGCTACATGCTCGGCTCGAGTAGCAGAGTACACTAGGATGTCGTCGATGTAAACTACTACCCCCTGCCCATGCATGTCCCGGAAAATCTCGTCAACAAAGGATTGGAAGACTGACGGAGCATTCATTAACCCGTATGGCATGACGAGATACTCGTAATGACCCGAGGTGGTGCTAAATGCTGTCTTCCATTCATCCCCCCCTCCCTAATGCGCACCAGATTGTACGCGCTCCTGAGATCCAACTTTGTGAAGAACCGCGCTCGCGTAATGATTCCGTCATCGTCGCAATCAGTGGAAGTGGGTAGCTGTATTTAACTGTGATCTGATTGAGACTACGATAATCAATACACGGGCGCAATCCCCGTCCTTCTTCTTCACAAAGAAGAAACTCGAGGAGACTGGGGAAGTAGAGGACCGTATGTATCCCTGTGCCAAGGAGTCGGCTATGTATGTCTCCATAGCCGCTGTCTCCTCTTGAGACAGGGGATACACATGACTCCGTGGAAGAGCCGCTCCTGTTTGGAGATTTATCGCACAGTCCCCCTGTCTATGAGGAGGTAGCCGTGCTGCCCTCGATTTGCTAAACACGAGTGCTAAATCCTCATACTTGGGGGAATGCGCAGTGCGGGCACTTGGTTCGGACTCTCTACCGAGGTCGCCCCTACGGAAACACCTAGACATCTCCCTACACACTGAGCAGACCACTCCATAAGAGCCCTCTGTTGCCACGCTATGGTAGGATCATGGGTGCTTAACCAGGGAAGGCCCAACACCACGGGGTACGCAGGAGAGTCAATCAGATAAAACTGAATGATCTCCTCATGACCCCCCTGCGTCATCATCGTCAGTGGTGCTGAGGGGCGCCTACTCACCTGAAATGACTCCCCAGTGCGTGGCCTGTTGTCACCTCTCCCAGGAGACCCTCCCCAGCACCTGGCCGCAGTGTGTCCTCCACGACCGCAGGTGGTGCAGGGGATGGCCCCCCTCGGGTTCCCTCTCCTCCTCTCTCTAGCGCCAGCACCCACTAGCTCCATGGGAATCGGCTCGGGGGTGCTGGAGGGTGGACTGGACGACCCCCACTCGGGACGTCCGCGGGTAGCCAGCAGGGTATCCAGACGGATGGAAATGTCCACCAACTGGTCAAACGACAGGTTGGTGTCCCTGCAGGCCAGCTCCCGACGAACGTCCTCTCGTATACACCGGTACTGGTCGATGAGGGCCCTCTCATTCCACCCCGCATCCGCCGCTAGTGTCCGGAACTCCAGTGCGAACTCCTGTGCGCTCCTCTTCCCCTGTCGGAGGTGGAATAGACGCTCTCCCGCCGCTTTCCCCTCAGGGGGATGATCGAAGACAGCCCCGAAGCGGCGGGAGAACTCCGCGTAGGTGATGGTTGCGGCGTCTATTCCCCTCCATTCGGCGTTGGCCCACTCCAACGCCTTGCCGGAGAGACAGGAGATGAGGGGCGGAGACGCTCGTATCCCGAGGGCGCCGGGTGTATGGTGGCAAGGTAAAGTTCTACCTGCAGGAGGAATCCCTGACACCCGGCTGCAGAACCGTCATATGCCCTCGGGAGTGAGAGCCGAATGCCACTGGGTTCCGGGGCTGAGAGAGGAGGACTGGCCGTTGGTGAGGCGATGTTGTAAGGGTCCTTGGCCACCTCAGGGTTCACCAATCAGCACAGAGTGTTGGACACCTCGTCCATGGCGGTCCCGAGTTGCCGGATCATGGCGTCCTGGAAGTTGATCCGGTCCAGCAGGGATTCGGGTGCCGCCGCTGTTCCTGCTGACTCCATGATGGTGTGTTGTTCTGTCACTATTCCGTCGTGGATGTGGTGGAGGAGTCAAGCGCAGGAAACAGAGGTTTAGTCCAACAAGACTTTTAATAGTCTCAATAACACGAGAACAAAACCCCGACCTCGACAACACGAAGTGGCGAGGGAAAATTACGCACACGCGTAAAACACTAAACATGAAAAAATGACACGGAAAGCAAACACGTATCATCGACACAGTGGCAACAGAATAACAACACACAAATACCCTAGATCACAACACAGAACTTATAAGACACGTAATCAACTCCCAAACAGACACAGGTGTGACAGACAGACAAAAGCAATAAAACACAGAAACATAGAGCGGTGGCAGCTAGTACTCCGGGGACGGCGAACGCCGAAGCCTGCCCGAACCAGGAGGAGGAGCAGCCTCGGCCGAAACCGTGACAGCTTGTTTCACAGACACAGATTAAGTCTAGTCTTGAAATAAGAAGCATGTTCAAGGAGATTATCCATTTAATGTTCTCAGAGAGTACCACCACCACCAGTTAGTTGAAATATGACAGATGGACTATCCAAATAAAGTGTTACTACTACTACTACTACTACTACTACTAGTACTGCTACTACTTCTACTACTTCTACTACTACTACTGCTGCTGCTGCTGCTGCTGCTACTACTACTACTACTACTACTACTACTACTACTACTACTACTACTGCTACTACTACTACTACTGCTACTACTACTACTACCACTACCACTACTACTACCACTACCACTACCACCACCACAGAGTCCCCTAAGGGACAATGCAGTGTAGACTCAACATCCCAGATGGCACAGTCAGCCGACGGTGGCAACCCCTGTGTTATGGAGTCATGGCTGGCATGCTGCAGAGGAAGCATATGTGTGGCGAATGAATAAAACCTCCTAATCTTCCAATCCAATCTGCAGAAAATCAAGATCGGATCGACCGAACCAAAGCTTTGTTTTCTCTGACTCCCCCAGCGCTCCTCAGGAGAGAAGCTGTTAGAGATGAGGAGAGAGTAGAGGGAGGGAAACAGAGAGCGTCATTCCACCTCAAAAACCACAATAAAGAGAATTTCGACACCCACCATCTCAGATTGTTCCGAAATCGTTGCTGTAGTTAAAAACAGATAAGATTAGCATTCCTGCAACATTATTTTGTTGAAATATAATTGGATCTCTGATAAATTAAGCTAATTGATTGCATCCAAATTGGCTATTTTAATTTATAGGATTCATATAATATTCAATCAATATAGTAGCTAACATCTGATTTGGACCGTAATTCTTACCAACAACGAGTAAGACACGAGGAATCCAATAAAATGATCAATAGCCACCCACAGACCCCCCACTCCAATCCCACCCCAACAACCAGTATACAGTATCCGTCCTCTATTTTTGACAAGTAGTATGGAGCTGCTGCTGCTTGGAGTATTGCTTCTTCATGCTTTGTTATGTATTCCCTGGGAATCTGGTGATGTTTTTTTTTTCTGTTCAGAGTCATTGAAGTTGCTTGCATTATTTACCATCAATTAGCGTGAAACTCCCACATTTTGCCCACTAGATGTCACTGGTCCTGCTACTGCTACCACACCCTGTTATCTGTTTTGCTGGTCTCTTATTAAATGGATCACAACATTTTCCTCGCAACTTTGCGTAGAAAACCAATATCTGAAATGACATGAAATGACCCTAGAAAAGCGAGTGCGGCAGAGAGGGTAGAGAGAGAGAGCGCGTGCGCGAGAGAGAGAGAGAGAGAGAGAGAGAGAGAGAGAGAGAGAGAGAGAGAGAGAGAGAGAGAGAGAGAGAGAGAGAGAGAGAGAGAGAGAGAGAGAGAGAGAGAGAAAGAAGGGGATGGAGGAACCATGCTGAGGGGCTGTCAGAGGATGTTTGTGGAGATGAAGTTATGACCAGAGAGGGAGGTCTGACAGTGAAGGAAGGAGGGAGGGAGATCTAAACAGTGAGAGAGAGAGGGAGAGAGCGAGACAAAACAAGAGAATCCTCCTATGATAACAGCTCCATTGTACTTTTGCTGTGAGTACAAAATAAGGGGAAGATGCAGATTCAAAGTTGAGAAACAATGTAACAGCTTACCTCTAGGAGTCAACACCAGGGGAAATAAGAGAAATGAGAGACAAATTCAAGCCCTTACTTTGGATGTGAACAGTCCATTTGAGATGCAATCTTGGACCTACTGTTCAAGTTCTGAAAATGCAGTGGTATGAATGGCTGTAATGCTGCCAATAACTTAACCAACTTTCCCTTCACTGAACTGGAGAGATATACAGTACTGATAAATCTAGTCGGAGTCTAGAGGCCAGCGACTAGCAACAACCTCACACTGTTGCCGTTGTGCAATCACTTTTGTAATTGCTTCACTCCTAGTGGCTACTCCTGTTTCATGGCTCAAGGCTTCAAATCCACAGCAGTTATCTAAAGAAGCTGTGAGTGGCACCGAATTACCTGCTTTTTCAGTCTCCTCCATTTTCCCAAATCTGACTTCCATGAAAAGTGACAGAATTTGCGCTCGTGTGCAGGCTAGGTAGGATAGGCAACCCCGGGCGGCTGCAAATCCTTATTTCTTTGCCACCCAAGTGATCCACAACAGCAGACGCTGACTCAATTTCACACCCTGAACCCTTAGAGATACTCACAGGTACACTGTATACACAGAAACGGGCAGCAGAGGCTGTGCCCATGAACTCCAGCACAACATGCCACTAATGATACACTCTCTACACGTTTTCATGGCGCTGTGCTAATATAGTGTGACTTGTGACATTCACAGCAACAACTTCAGTGTGTTATAAAATGTGGTCATTGTTTTCCCCTGAGGGTGTTGGAGGGAATAGCAGCCGTTTTTATGCTCTCCGTTCTGACCAATTGTGCTACTTGTGTATTGTATTTTAGCTTTCTTTTAACATAATGTTTCCGCCATTGTTTCTGGATACCAGAATAGCTAACACTAACCTCGATTTGGATGAGGACTTCTACTTCAATGAGTCGGAGGGGAAAGACATATTGATTATCCCAGACCAGACCCAAATCCCTGATACTAGAAGAAGGAGGAGACGGTGCTATAGAGGCCAGCGTGCGGGTTACCTGACGAGACTGTGTCGGACAGTGAATAAACCGCCTCTGCCCTCCATTCTATTGGCAAACGTGCAATTACTGGAGAATAAACTGGACGAGCTCCGTTCAAGACTATCATATCAACGTGATCTGAACTGTAATATCCTATGTTTTTCAGAGTTGTTGCTGAACAAGGACATGGGACATATAAATCTAGCTGGCTTTTCTATACATTGGCAGGACAGAACGGCAGTGTCGGGGAAGCTCAGGGGAGGGGGTGTGTGTCTCTTTGTTAACAACAGCTGGTGCGTGATTTCTAATATTAAGGAAGTCTTGAGGTTCTGCTCGCCTGAGTTAGTATACCTCATAATAAGTTGTAGACCATACTATTTACCAAGAGAGTTTTCATCTATATTTTTCGTAGATGTCTATTTACCACCACAAACTGATGCTGGCACTAAGACTGCAATCAACGAGCTGTATAAGGCCATAAGCAAACAAGAAAATGCTCACCAAGAGGCAGCGCTCCTAGTGGCCATAGATTTTAATGCAGGGAAACTGAAATCTGTTTGACCTCATTTCTACCAGCATGTCACCTGTGCAACTACAGGTCACCTTTACTTCACACACAGAGACGCATACAAAACTCTCCCTCGCCCTCCATTTGGCAAATCTGACCATAACTCTATCCTCATGATTCCTGCTTACAAGCAAAAACTCAAACAGGAAGTACCAGTGACTCTCTCAATACGGAAGTATTTCCGATGAAGCGGATCCTAAGCTACAGGACTGTTTCGCTAGCACAGACTGAAAAATGTTTTGGGATTCATCCGATGGCATTGATTATAATCTACTACTAGAAAGACGACCATTTACATATGGAGTAAAAATGGATTATTTACACTTGGAGATCTATTTGACTCTCAAGGACAATGTGCTTTTTCAGATGTACAACATACGTTTAATTTACTAATTTTGTAAACATACATTTACTGTCTGGATGTATGTAAAATCTAAAACCAAAGGAATTGTATCTGTTATTTACGTTGATAGTACAACTGAACTCTTGAAGATTTGTAAACCATTGAATAATGAGTTTCCAGTACTAGAGGGAGACATTGAGTGGGAAACTGTGTGGAGGAACATAAGTCGAGCATCTCGGAACCCTAATCAACAAACAATTCATTTCAACTTCATTCATAGAACTTATGCTACTCCACACAAAATATATTACATGTCTTTAGCACCCTCCCCTTTATGTACTTTCTGTTCACAGAAGGTCATCGGCTCATTTATTCATGTAATATGGAATTGTCCTCAGGTTTATTGTTTTGGGAAAAATACCACTATATCCCTGTCCAAAATACTTGGAGTCGACGTACCTTGCTCTCCTGTTCTGTTGCTGTTGAATGACAGCGCATCAGTATCAATGTCATTAGATCACAAAAGGTGTCTAGCAGACATAACCGCTGCAAAAAAATGCTTGCCATAAGATGGAAGCTCCCACATACACTGGCATATGTTATTGATAAGCATGCAATGATTATCATGTGATATGGACGTGCACTGACATGGTATTTGCCATTTGCTATTTATTCTGCCGATTAATTTAATATATATAAAAAAAGAAAAAAAAGAAATGTACCACCACAGTCACCGGCTTCACTAATAAGTACATCGACAACGTCGTCCCCACAGTGACCATACGTACAGTTGAAGTCGGAAGTTTACATACACCTTAGCAAATACATTTAAACTCAGTTTTTCACAATTCCTAACATTTAATACTAGTAAAAATTCCCTGTCTTAGGTCAGTTAGGATCACCACTTTCTTTTAAGAATGTGAAATGTCAGAATAATAGTAGAGAAAATGATTTATTTCAGCTTTTATTTCTTTCATAACATTCCCAGTGGGTCAGAAGTTCAATTAGTATTTGGTAGCATTGCCTTTAAATTGTTTAACTTGGGTCAAACGTTTCGGGTAGCCTTCCACAAGCTTCCCACAATAAGTTGGGTGAATTTTGGCCCATTCCTCCAGACAGAGCTGGTGTAACTGAGTCAGGTTTGTAGGCCTCCTTGCTCGCACATGCTTTTTCAGTTCTGCCCACACATTTTCTATAGGATTGAGGTCAGGGCTTTGTGATGGCAACTCCAATACCTTGACTTTGTTGTCCTTAAGCCATTTTGCCACAACTTTGGAAGTATGCTTTGGGTCATTGTCCATTTGGAAGACCCATTTGCGACCAAGCTTTAACTTCCTGACTGATGTCTTGAGATGTTGCTTCAATATATACACATAATTTTCCTTCCTCATGATGCCATCTATTTTGTGAAGTGCACCAGTCCCACCTGCACAAAAGCATGATGCTGCCACCCCGTGCTTCACGGTTGGAATGGTGTTCTTCGAGTTGCAAGCATCCCCGTTTTTCCTCCAACATAACAATGGTCATTATGGCCAAACAGTTCTATTTATGTTTCATGAGACCAGAGGACATTTCTCCAAAAAGTACGATCTTTGTCCCCATGTGCAGTTGCAAACCGTAGGCTTTTTTATGGCGGTTTTGGAGCAGTGGCTTCTTCCTTGCTGAGCGGCCTTTCAGGTTATGTCGATATAGGACACGTTTTACTGTGGATATAGATACATTTGTACCTTTTTCCTCCAGCATCTTCACAAGGTCCTTTGCTGTTGTTCTGGGATTGATTTGCACTGATTTGCACTTGGAGTGGCTGAAAAATGAGTTGTAATCACTCCAACCTAAGTGTATGTAAACTGCCGACTTCAACTCTACATATCCCAACCAGAAGTGCAACATCCGCACTGAGCTAAAGGCTAGAGCTGCCGCTTTCAAGGAGAGGGACACTAATCCGGACACTTATAAGAAATCCTGCTACGCCCTGCAACGAACCATCAATACATGATCGAATTCTACTACAGGATCGAATCCTACTACACCAGCTCTGACGCTCATCAGATGTGGCAGGGCTTGTAAACTCTCACGGATTACATTAACATTTTAGTCATTTAGCAGACGCTCTTATCCAGAGCGACTTACAGTTAGTGAGTGCATTATTTTTTTTCATACTGGCCCCCCGTGGGAATCGAACCCACAACCCTGGCGTTGCAAGCGCCATGCTCTACCAACTGAGCTACAAAGGGAAGCCCAGCCGCGAGCTGTCCAGTGACGCTAGCCTACCAGATGAGCTAAATACCATCTATGCTCTCTTCGAGGAAAGCAACACTGAACCATGCATGAGAGCACCAGCAGGTCCGGACTACTGTGTGATCACGCTCTCCGTAGTCAGACCTTTAAACAGGTTAACATTCACAAGGCAACAGGGTCAGACAGATTACCAGGAAGTGTACTCAGAGCATGTCCTGACCAGCTGGCAAATGTCTTCACTGACATTTTCAACCTCTCCCTGACCCAGACCTACACGTTTCGAGCAGACCACCATAGTCCATGTGTCCAAGAACGCCAAGGTACCCTCTCTAAATGACTAAATGACTCCTCTATACCAGGCGGTTTCAGAGGAAGGCTCTAAAAAGTGTCAACAATTCCAGCCACCCAAGTCATAGATCGTTCTCTCTGCTTCCGCACGGCAAGCGGTACTGGAGCGTCAAGTCTGGGACTAAACAAGTCTGGAACTAATCAAATGGCTACCTGGACTAATTGCATTGACCCCTTTTTTTTTGCTCTGACATTCTTGCGCTAGCTCTTTGCACACTCTCTGGACTCTACCCACACACTCACACTATCTACACTGTAACTCCAACACACACATACACACACACACACTACATACGCTCTCACACACAAAACACACACATAGACACACTTTCACACTCTTTACATATGCTGTTGCTACTCTTTCAGATTTTAAAAATACAGTGGGGAAAAAAGTATTTAGTCAGCCACCAATTGTGCAAGTTCTCCCACTTAAAAAGATGAGAGGGGCCTGTAATTTTCATCATAGGTACACGTCAACTATGACAGACAAAATGAGAAAAAAAAATCCAGAAAATCACATTGTAGGATTTTTAATGAATTTATTTGCAAATTATGGTGGAAAATAAGTATTTGGTCAATAACAAAAGTTTCTCAATACTTTGTTATATACCCTTTGTTGGCAATGACACAGGTCAAACATTTTCTGTAAGTCTTCACAAGGTTTTCACACACTGTTGCTGGTATTTTGGCCCATTCCTCCATGCAGATCTCCTCTAGAGCAGTGATGTTTTAGGGCTGTCGCTGGGCAACACGGACTTTCAACTCCCTCCAAAGATTTTCTATGCGGTTGAGATCTGGAGACTGGCTAGGCCACTCCAGGACCTTGAAATGCTTCTTACGAAGCCACTCCTTCGTTGCCCGGGCGGTGTGTTTGGGATCATTGTCATGCTGAAAGACCCAGCCACATTTCATCTTCAATGCCCTTGCTGATGGAAGGAGGTTTTCACTCAAAATCTCACGATACATGGCCCCATTCATTCTTTCCTTTACACGGATCAGTCGTCCTGGTCCCTTTGCAGAAAAACAGCCCCAAAGCATGATGTTTCCACCCCCATGCTTCACAGTAGGTATGGTGTTCTTTGGATGCAACTCAGCATTCTTTGTCCTCCAAACACGACGAGTTGAATTTTTACCAAAAAGTTATATTTTGGTATCAGCTGACCATATGACATTCTCCCAATCCTCTTCTGGATCATCTAAATGCACTCTAGCAAACTTCAGACGGGCTTGGACATGTACTGGCTTAAGCAGGGGAACACGTCTGGCACTGCAGTATTTGAGTCCCTGGCGGCGTAGTGTGTTACTGATGGTAGGCTTTTTTACTTTGGTCCCAGCTCTCTGCAGGTCATTCACTACGTCCCCCCGTGTGGTTCAGGGATTTTTGCTCACCGTTCTTGTGATCATTTTGACCCCACGGGGTGAGATCTTGCGTGGAGCCCCAGATCGAGGGAGATTATCAGTGGTCTTGTATGTCTTCCATTTCCTAATAATTGCTCCCACAGTTGATTTCTTCAATCCAAGCTGCTTACCTATTGCAGATTCAGTCTTCCCAGCCTGGTGCAGGTCTACAATTTTGTTTCTGGTGTCCTTTGACAGCTCTTTGGTCTTGGCCATAGTGGAGTTTGGAGTGTGACTGTTTGAGGTTGTGGACAGGTGTCTTTTATACTGATAACAAGTTCAAACAGGTGCCATTAATACAGGTAACGAGTGGAGGACAGAGGAGCCTCTTAAAGAAGAAGTTGCAGGTCTGTGAGAGCCAGAAATCTTGCTTGTTTGTAGGTGACCAAATACTTATTTTCCACCATAATTTGCAAATAAATTCATAAAAAATCCTACAATGTGATTTTCTGGAGATTTTTTTTTCTCAATTAGTCTGTCATAGTTGACGTGTACCTATGATGAAAATTACAGGCCTCTTTCATCTTTTTAAGTGGGAGAACTTGCACAATTAGTGGCTGACTAAATACTTTTTTTCCCCACTGGAGTGAACATTTAATTGCCAAAACATTGAAAATATGACATTGTCTCTGTCAGGTCCACATTCGGTAGACATCAATAGAAAAATAGGAAATTACTATGAAATAATAAAATATGTCCGTTTTGTATATTGTCTAGTTTTTATTTGATGTCTTTATTATTTTTCATTCCTTAAAGTCCTGATTTCATCTCTGCTCAGGCAGTAGCAGCCAAACAACATTATCTCTGTTATCCCCATACTGTTCTGGCTTTAGCCATCCTATTTAGCTAGGCTAGCTGTTGAGCTGTCTGGCGTAAAAGTGCGTTCATCGCTGCCTGAGCTGGAAAAAAACTGGCGCAATGGTAATTGTATTTAATTACCACGTTTCTGCGCTGGTTGATTATCTGCTTAATGAAAACTACAACTTCCTTCAGCCCAGCGTTCCACATAGTTCTTGAGTTGGACTCAGAAAAAAAACGAACTAAATGGAATTCCAGTGATTGAACCGACGTCTGTCAATTAGCTGTTTAATAAGAACCGAAAATAAACAGAAACGTTGGTTAATCGCTCAGCACTAATGTTCATATTTCCTAAATTACCTCACCTATCTCACAGCCCTGCACATGGACTCGGTACCGGTACTCCTTGTATATAGCCTTGTTATTAATATTTTATTGTCTTACTATTTTTATTTTTTTTATTTTTTTTACTCTGCATTGTTTGGAAAGGGCTCGTATGTAAGCATTTCACAGTAAAGTCTACACCTGTTGTATTCGGCGCATGTGACAAATAAAATTAGATTTTTGATTTGTTTGATTTGAACAGTACATACAAACAGATGTGGCTCTAAATTAGAGTGGAGGAAACCAACAAAGCTGAATAATGAACGCAGCAGGAGCATTTGTTTCCAGCGAGAGCGAGATTGGAAGGCGGTGGGCACCAAGCCAAGGTTCTCAGAAAGGTAAAACAAATATACTTATTCTCTGACACCTGCATGACGCAAATTATCATCATATAGGTTTTAGGTAACAAGTTGTAGGTAGCACTTTACAAAGTATACTTAAAAAGTATACAGTACAACAAATAATGTAGAAAGGAGTTTGTAAGTCGTTTAGGCTAAACTGTTACTTAATTATTTATACGTTGCTAATAAAATATGTAATAAACAGTTTTGTTGGCCTAAGCCACATTTCATCGATGCATGGATGTAACAGGTGAGGAGAAAGAACATGCATGGTTCATAGTGTAATAAGTAAATAGTATGCGTTTGGATGGGAGCTAGTTAAGAGAGGATTTGCTGGATTTTCAAGGATCTGCTCCTTTTCTTACCAGGTATCTGAAACCAGTGAGGCACAGTGGCAGTGATGATATTCATTAAGTAGGCCCTGAATGCTGACACAGGAGAAGTTTAATAAAATATGCACATATTTCTACCGGGAAAACCACAAAGCCACTATCTCCACGTGAGATATCTCAATCTAAGTGTTTCCCATTAAATATGAATGTGATTTACAAGATATGATGAATTATTGACTTATTTACCAACATCATTACAGATTACATATCTGGACACTGGTCGGTAAAATATGCATTTTGAAGAATATATCAATATACCTTATTAATCAACGTTGTTCCAACTAAACATTTCTAAACGGTTTGGATTCAGAAGACCTTCTGAGATTGGATTAAATGCTAGTTCACATTATTCAATTTTTTTTTTTAGTTCCTTCTCCTAGTGTGTGTGCGTGTTGTGTGTGTATGTGTTTGTGTGACTGTGTGTGTGTGTGTGGCTGGTGACAGATGCGTTTTTCTGCTGACAGTGGTGATCTACGGTGAGCCCTGCTGGCTTCGCACCAAGCTATTGCTTAATTCATTGACATTTTGTATAATTGCCTCGGGGCAGTTTGCAGAGGAAGTACGGGGCTCTAACAGGATTGGATTAGAAAAATACAATTACCATTTCAGATTTAAGGAGAATAATCTTTGAGGAGCTTCGACACAGGGGGAGACAGAAGGGAAGGGAAGGGAGCGGTGCTAAGGCTCACCAGGAGAGAGTGTGACGGCGGTGTGTGTGATGAGGAAATGGGAGGGAGGGGTTATGGTTATGGATGGTTGTGGGGCTCTCCTTTCTCTTTTCTTGCTGGTGGTTTATCAAGGTGTACTATCGCCATGGCAGCATCAGAAATGGCCTGTCAGGCCTCTTGGAAATGTCCATGGTAAGATAATGACGTGTTGAAACCCCCTGAACCGGCGCCTTGTCACCCACTGGTAATTGCTTCTTCATCCAGTTTATTGTCTCCAACTACCCTGCTCATCACTCATATTATTTTTTATAATCTTGAGGTGTGTGAGTGTGTGTGTGTGTGTGTGTGGGGGGTGTGGTGTGTTTGTGTGTGTGTGTGAGAGAGAGCGAGAGAGAGAAAGAAAGAGAGAGAGAGTGTGTGTGTGTGTGTGTGTTTGTGTGTGTGTGTGTGTGTGTGTGTGTGTGAAAGAGAAAGCGATAGTATGTGTGTGTGTGTGTGTGTGTGTGTGTGTGTGTGTTGCATCCCTATCATGAGTCCATGACACACTGTGGAAACAAATAATTTAAAATCTTCCCTATCATTTCTACCTCCTGATTCCCTCATCCTCTTCTCCTGATGTTGTGGTTGCATCAGCTCCTTCGAGGTGACAAGTCGGCTATCCAACACAAACCATGTAATTTGCTGTAAATGCGTCAGTATGAACTGTTATTCAATAATCTCTTAATAGCATGTTAAAAAAGACACAAGAGAAAAACTCAAACGGCACGAAATGTTGAATTATTAACAGTATTACAGAACGCATTGGTCCAGTTAGTTTGCAATTTAAGATGTGATATAACTGAGTGTGTTGTCAGTATTAAATCCTGATCATTTATAGGCCAGTAGTACTGCTTACAGAGATACAAACTGAGAGACAGAGACCACTGCTTATATGAATCCATCTCCAAACCTCCTTATGATTTGTGGCTGAAATACAGGAAACTGCCAAAATAAAGGAAACACTTGAGTAATTGAGGGATACAAAGTATATTTGAAAGCAGGGGCTTCCACACAGGTGTGGTTCCTGAGGTAATTAAGAAATTAACATCCCATCATGCTTAGGGTCATGTATAAAAACACCCAGTTGCCCATAATTTTGGATACCATGGCAAGAAGATGAGATCTCAATAACTTTGAAAGAGAGGTTTCATTGAAGCATAGGGGGTTTAAAGGGTGTGTGTGTGTGTGTGTGTGTGTGTGTGTGTGTGTGTGTGTGTGTGTGTGTGTGTGTGTGTGTGTGTGTGTGTGTGTGTGTGTGTGTGTGTGTGTATGTGTGTCTCAGTCACCAGATCTCAACCCAATTGAACACTTACGGGAGATTCTGGAGCGGCGCCTGAGACAGCGTTTTCCACCACCATCAACAAAACATAAAATGGTGGAATTTATCTTGCAAGAATGGTGTCACATCCTTCCAACAGTGTTCCAGACGTTTGTAGAATCTATGCCAACGCCCTCTTAAGACACTTTATGCTGGTGTTTCCTTTATTTTGGCAGTTACCGGTACAATGGATGTTTAGTCTGACGTCCAGCCTATATAGTATATAGGCTACAGTTAGTGCCCATTAGTATACTGTAAAGCACCAGTTATAATAAAGGGTCAATGTGGTTGTCTGCCCTTGGTTTATGAAAGAGTGTTGATATCGATCGCTGTGAATGAAATATTTGACCAAACACACCATGTCAGACAGTCCATTGTCGATGAACGATTGGTGCCTATCAATGTTTTTAGCTAACTCAAGGTGGGAGAAGGTGGGTGTTTTTAGCAAACTCAAGGTGGGAGGGGGTGGTTTTTAGCTAACTCAAGGTGGGAGAGGGTGGGTGTTTTATAGCTAACTCAAGGTGCACTGTCACACCCTGGCTCTGGGACTCTATATGTTGAGCCAGGGTGTGTTATTCTATGTGTTTATTTCTATGTTGGTAATTCTGGTGTGTTTATTTCTATGTTGGCTAGAGTGACTCCCAATCGGAGGCAACGAGTGTCAGCTGTCGTTGGTTGTCTCTGATTGGGAGCCATATTTATACTGTCTATTTTCCCTTTGTGTTTGTGGGTTCTTGTTCCGTGTTCGGTCATTGTTACCGTGGACTTCACAAGTCGTTTCTTGTTTTGTTGATTGTCTTCTATTATCACTAAAGATAATAAAGTTAAACATGTTCGTTCATCACGCTGCGCCTTGGTCTCTCCCTGACGATCGTGACAGAAGAACCCACCATGCAACGACCAAGCAGCGTGTCCAGGGGCAGCTCTTGGGCTGGACATGGGAGGAAGCGCCGGGAGAAGAGACGGTGGAAACTTTTTACATTTTGGTCCAAGGTCCAAAACGTGCTATTTAGCGCGGCAACAGGTCTAGGTAGAGATGAAAGGTCATTATCGAGCGAGATGCACACACACCGTCTACGTCTTCTTTTCTGAGAGTTTCTATCATTCAGAACAACCTTGAAGTCAGCATTTGTCTCCGTCTGAAGGCAAGTCCTGGCTGGCACTTCCTTTATTTTGTCAAAGGATAGTCTTGCAGATGATTTATCAGGCTTAATATTAATTTTTCAAACACAAATGATACTCATGAATCATGCTGGACCGTGGCCACACCTCCCTGACCTTTCTGTTGACCTATTTCATAAGTTTTGAATGGATAATTTGCTGGTGCAGGAAAGTTAGACTTTGTCCACAAGCTTCGTCTTCACTCTCTCCTCTTGGTAACTTCGCTGGACGTGATTGCAGTTTTTGAGGGATAACGTTCAAAAGGAACATTTTCCATTTTAAAATTAGCTGAATGAATGTTAGATGAAAAATATGAATTTATAAACGCATGGCGAGTTTGATAAGCCAACGCATGGTGAACTACGTTTCACCACAAACCAATGTGATGTTGGAACCGGTGACATCTTGCCCCTTTTCCTTAGAGGTAAATGTTTCTCAATGACACTGATGATTGGATTCGCAAGCAGTCCTTTACCTCTCAGTGATCCCTGTACGGTTCTTGTTTAACAAGCGTCATAATATCCATCGCTGGCAGAAAAATGTTTCATGAGGGTGAAAATGGTCTCAAAATGGCAGTTTTACTGAAGACTAACTAATGATGGAATGCGTGAAGGTTATAACGGGGTGAGACATATTGAATCCATCCTGTAAGGATGTGAACGCATCAATTACTTTTTTCTGGCTTCCTTTCCATTACAGTTGGAGAATCCTGATTTATCTCTGGACTTATTTCCCCTCTCCTTAAGTGTACTGGAGACGTTACGTTCCTGTCGTGACCAAGGTGTTACAAAGACATACTGTTTCTCGGTATTCACATCCCTGCACTGTATCGTCTACTGTGCTTACACAAATCAGTGGATTTAGGCTCTGATGTGATCCATTCTGTAACATTTAAAGAGCTGTTTCCAAAATGGCTGTCAAGTGGAATCATGTATTTACGTACCAAGTCCCTTGGAAAGGTTGCTTGTTTACGTCTTATCCCTTTGTCTGCATTTTCGTGAGGCTTTTATGTTATTCCTTCCAAAGGAAAACGCTGTCTCATTAGTTTTCTCTTCTTCTCTCCTTCCTGTTTGGTATAATCTATCTCCCATGTAACCACATCCTGTCTGGTGGATTTTCTAATTACTCACATGCTCCTGTCCCCCACATCACCGTCTCAGCGAAACTTAATCCCCATGTCCCACTTTACCGTTCAAAGATACCGGCTGCATTCTCTCTCTCTCTCTCTCTCTCTCTCTCTCTCTCTCTCTCTCTCTCTCTCTCTCTCTCTCTCTCTCCCTCTCTCTCTCTCTCTCTCCCTCTCTCTCTCTCTCTCTCTCTCTCTCTCTCTCTCTCTCTCTCTCTCTCTCTCTCTCTCTCTCTCTCTCTCTCTCTCTCTCTCTCTCTCTCTCTCTCTCTCTCTCTCTCTCTCTCTCTCTCTCTCTCTCTCTCTCTCTCTCTCTCTCTCTCTCTCTCTCTCTCTCTCTCTCTCTCTCTCTCTCTCTCTCTCTCTCTCTCTCTCTCTCTCTCTCTCTCTCTCTCTCTCTCTCTCTCTCTCTCTCTCTCTCTCTCTCTCTCTCTCTCTCTCTCTCTCTCTCTCTCTCTCTCTCTCTCTCTCTCTCTCTCTCTCTCTCTCTCTCTCTCTCTCTCTCTCTCTCTCTCTCTCTCTCTCTCTCTCTCTGCAAAACTCTGCAAAACTCTGCTGCGCCGCTCCTCAAAAAAACTCCTAATTTAGCTTCAAAGGTTTTCTTGTTGATGCTCTTGAGTCTGAATAATGCACCAGATGAATCCTATGATTCCTGCTGGGTCATGATGGGGAGAAAATATGCTGTTTACATCATGAACACAATGTTGCTCTCTATCTACCTGCTTTTCAAGACACACAGGGTTTGATTGTCATATTAAACAAATACTCTCCTGACAATATTTTCAATTTTATATTCCGTCAACAATATTTCCCATCTCGCTCTTTCAATGATCTGGTGGCAGTAGCAGTTGCATTATCTGTCCAACAGGGAAGTGCCTTGTACTTTTAACAAAATGTAGCTATGTGATTGTGCGAGCGAAGGGGGGGGGGGGTTACTGATATCTGCCACTCTCAGCAGAGCCGCAGGGCTTTGTGTGGCGACTCCAAAAGGTGTTGCGTCTCCGAGCCTCGACACCTCTGCAAGCGAGACAGATTCACAGTCATCCTCCATACTGATAAGCTTGAGAAATCCCCAGAGAGAGGGGATTCTATTAAAATAATCAACAGGGAGTGAAATATCTCCATACTGCTGTGTATAGTCAGCTACATGCATTGTCGAGACATACTATACTCTACTGACATACAGTACCAGTCAAAAGTTTCAGTTTTCTACATTGTAGAATAATAGTGTGGACATCAAAACACTACTAAAGGACACCAATAACAAGAATAGACTTGCTTGGGCCAAGAAACATGAGCAATGGACATTAGACCGGTGGAAATCTGTCCTTTGGTCTGATGAGTCCAAACTTGAGATTTTTGGTTCCAACTGCCGTGTCGTTGTGAGACGCAGAGTAGGTGAACGGATGATCTCCGCATGTGTGGTTCCCACCGTGAAGCATGGAAGAGGAGGTGTGATGGTGTGCGGGTGCTTTGCTGGTGACACTGTTGGTGATTTATTTCGAATTCAAGGCACACTTAACCAGCATGGCTACCACAGCGTTCTGCAGTGATACGCCATCCCATCTGGTTTGCGCTTAGTGGGACAATCCTTTGTTTTTCAACAGGACAATGACCCAACACACCTCCAGGCTGTGTAAGGGCTATTTGACCAAGAAGGAGAGTGATGGAGTGCTGCATCAGATGACCTGGCCTCCACAATCCCCCGACCTCAACCCAATTGAGATGGTTTGGGACGAGTTGGACCGCAGAGGGAAGGAAAAGCAGCCAACAAGTGCTCAGCATATGTGGGAACTCCTTCAAGACTGTTGGAAAAGCATTTCCAGGTAAAGCTGGTTGATAGAAGAGTGTGCAAAGCTGTCATCAAGGCAAAGGGTGGCTACTTTGAAGAATCTAAAATCTAAAATATATTTTGAATTGTTTAACACTTTTTTGGTTACTACATGATCCCATATGTGTTATATCATGCCTTCACTGTTATTCTGCAATGTAGAAAAAAATTAAGAAAAACCCTTGAATGAGTTGGCGTGTCCAAACTTTTGACTGGTACTGTGTATACACACTCATTCAGTTTTATCATGAGAGGTCATGTTGAGAATCACTGCCATCCCTTTTCTGTGTACTAACAACACACTAACGTGTACATAGTTACCACCCAACACGCCCCCTTCGTTTGTGTGTGACACAAAGTTGCTGATCACCTCTTGGACAAGTCACCGATAAAACGGCATACTCCGGCAAAACCTTATATTGTAAATAAGAATATAATATGTTTCTTAACACTTCTACATTCATGTGGATGCTACCATGATTACGGATAATCCTGAATTCATCGTGAATAATGATGAGTGAGAAAGTTACAGAGGGTCAAAGATCATACCCTCAAGACATGCTAACCTCCCCTGTTATTGGTAATGGTGAGAGGTTAGCATGTCTTGAGGGTATGATATTTGACCCTCTGTAATCATGGTAGCATCCACATGAATGTAGCAGTGTTTAGAAACATATTATATTCTTATTTACAATAAAAGTCACTCCAAAATGACACAATTAATGATTTACCATTAATTTCTATTGGGCACAAAATAATCTGAAACACAACCAAAACAAACAGCAAATGCATCCAACAATTTTGTAAAGTCACAAGCTTGATGTAATCATTGCATGCTAGGAATATGGGACCAAATACTAAACTTTTAACTTTTTTATTTATAAGAATCTTTAGGTGTGTCAATAATCTTGAGCCCTACCTTTTGGGAAAAATAACATTTATTTATTTGAGAAATTGTATTAGTTTAAAATAATATAATTTCCAATTTTTTTGAAGCATACAATATGGCTCAGTATTTGAAATATTTATTTTATACAGTCATTATTTCTCATCTTTATCAAGGGTGCCAATC